>NW_023590235.1:0-49884 GCF_901709675.1 Syngnathus acus
TAGGCGGGGGACACCCTGAACCGGTTGCCAGCCAATCGCAGGGCACACAGAGACAAACAACCATTTGCACTCGCACTCACACCTAGGGACAATTTGGAGTCTTCAATCGGCCTACAAGCATGTTTTTGGGATGTGGGAGGGAAACCGGAGTGCCCGGAGAAAACCCACGCGGGCTCGGGGAGAACATTGCAAACTCGCACAGGGAGGGCGGAGGTGGAATCGAACCCGCACCCCTCCTAACTGTGAGGCGGACGTGCTACCCAGTGCGTCACCGAGCGCCTCCTGATGTAACAATAACAGTTATTCAAATAACTATAACTAAATAACACCTTATCAACTATCTGTGTCACTCCCAATCATTAAAGCCATCGATCGAGTTGGTTCTCCCTTCATGTATACAAGCCGACATCAGCGGCGCGTTACAGTTAAAAATTTTCTACAGGCCCATATAACAATATATAACTATGTATGAAATGACAATAATATAAACAACAATTTATCGAACCATCCGTTGTCACTCCAAATCAATAAATCCATCAGAATCTTCGTCTTCCGTGTCACTTGAGAAAAAAAAAACGACAAAAAAAAAAAAAGCTGACGCCGGAAAGACTACGTGTGCCACAGACGTCAGACTAGAGATATTAAATTAATGTAATATAAACAACAATTTTAACAAACCATCCGGGTCACTCCCAAATCATTAAATCCACCGGAATATTCATCCCGTGTCAAAAACCCCCCAAAAAATAAACAGCTGTCGATTCCGGACCTACGTGCGGCGCTGATGTCAGCCTCGTTGTCAGTTGGCGGCTCCAATTATTCCACAGATCTACGTATATAACTATATTGTAGCGTTACCGAAGTACCAAGCAAGACGTGGGTTTGGTAACAGGCCGGCTCTTTATTTCACAAATCAAGAGCTCAACATGTGAGCCAACACACGCAAGCGCCCAGGATCGCTCGTTCCGCCCCACACCCCCTTCCCCTGCTGCCTTCACGGCCCTCCCTACAAAAATGGAAACTACTGAAGTCTAACAACATTCACGTTGCTACTCTAAATAAACTACATATCAAATAACTATAACATAAATAATAAGTTTATCGAATAATCTGTGTCACTCCAAATCACTAAATCTCCCGACTTTGGAAGTCAGTGAATGGAACTCATTGTCAGTGAGGCTCCAATTATTCCACAGCCATAGTGCGCCCTCATGCGGTTTGAAATGAAAATTACGTGTGAAGGAATCAACTATACTAGTAAGTAAGTAAAGTGTTCATGATTCAAGTATAAATTTGTGAGAAAATTCACATATACGTCGCTCCTGAGTATAAGTCGCCCCCCCCACCCAAAGTATGAAAAAGAACGCGACTTATATTCCGAAAAATACGGTATATAACTGTATTATTATTTATTATATAAAGGCCGGTCCACGAAAATATTTCTGACACGTAACCGGTCCGTGGTGCAAAACAGGTTGGGGACCACTGATTTAGTAGAAGTTGGCTACAGATAAAAGTTGAGTTTATTTTGAAAAACTTACAGGTCACTCACTTAAGTTCAAACGCACGCACAACCAATGCAGCTATATAATACTCTGCCTGCAAACACAAGTTAACGCACTTGGTTGATAACTGAACCCTGGTCTTTCACGCGACAAGTAGAGATACTATCCACAATACTAACGAGGAATATGCCCTGTGTTGGGGCACGATGGACTGCTTGGCGGGAGAAAGAAAGGGAGGGGGCAGAAAGGGGAACGCTCACGGAACACATGCGCGTATAACTATTATGTGGATTTTAACCATCTGTAAAGGTTCTAAAACAGTACTGAAATGGGGCAATCTATTGTTTGGAACGAAAGTGCAACAAGATTCGCCGAACATGCCGCACACGCTAATAACATGTCCAATGCGATACGATTCTGAAAGGCCATGAGCGAAGTAGCCGCAAGTTGCTCATGGACCGCCGCAAATGATTGACGGTATAATTTCCCAATCTCTGTACATTATAGTGGACATAATGATTCGGTCCACATTTTTGTTCGGGATGACCCATCTCAAAATGCTTTCGAATCCCGAGGATACCTGATTGGCGGGTTTGTACTTATCTGGGACACCCCTAGGCACACCGATGGCGTCTATATATGTTGGGTCGTTTTCGCTCAGCCATGGTGACGGTAGGTCGCGCCGTGCCCGTCGCAACAGCCCTGTCAACGGGAGCTCCGCGTTCCAGTTGATGCTCTGGAAATCAACGGGGACAACTAACACAGGCATAATCAGTGAGACAAGCGCACACACCCCCGAGGCGCTTGCCGGGAGGCGGTCGTACAATTTATTATCACCACAACCACACATCGGCGCGAGGAGAGAGGATGTGTCGTGTTTAGTTTCAAATTCACCTGACACCATGTTTGGTCAACTTGGCCGATGCTTGTACCCGTTCCATTGAGGACCAAACATGACAAATTTTGCTTTGTGACTTGATTGTCAAAAATGGGTTTGCTTTTTTCCTTCCCTACGACTGGGAACACATCATCATACATGCTACAATTACCTGTGGCCTGGGACTTTCACAACACCTTTGCCAATTGGCATTGTCGCATTTCTGTCTCAAGACCCACCGCTCTTCTCATGATAATTCTTCTGTTGTATTTACCTCAGCTTCACAAACCACTCTCTCTCCGCAGCGATGTCGTGAAATTTGAATCCGGGACGTTTTCAGCTGGATGGTCTCATCAATTGTCATCAATGTCCACACAAAAACACAGCTTATGGTTAATACTCCTACTAATAGCAATTCCGAAAACCCCTTCGGGCCCTCCTCTTTCTTCCTCCGTTCTGCTACTCCTACTCCACCTGACCTCCCTCTCTTGGCCGTGTCACGGACCCGGCCAAACAGGGACACCTTCATCCTGTCGGAACAAACTCTGGGCCGGACGGAGTTGCGAGACTGGCCTCAACGGGGTGTTCCATTCTGAACACGATACTTCCAACACCCATGCGTCCCAGAGGCCGCACAGAGTGTCTTCCAAGCCTTGGTCCGCCTCTTTCGGCCAACGATATTGAGGCGTTTGATAGGCTGCGTCTCATCCATTTGGAGATCAATAGGGGCCACCGAGTGACAAAACCCGACATCAAATGGACCCTGGGACCACAGGGTGTCGGGCAAGGCCACAAGCATTACTTCAGCGTCCTCATGATCAGTTAATTCCCTGCCGTGTGTGCGAGATACCAACCTCATCTCCAGCAATCCTGTGTCTGTCATGGGTTGTTTAATTTGGTAAGCGTTCTGAGACTCGGACCAGTATAAATTAGGAATGTGAGTTTTCCGCCAATCGGTCTGTCGCAACAATCGCTTGACCATTGAGCCCAATTGTCTGGCCTCGTGTCCCGGGGCAAGAGCCAGCGAAATTTGTGGTGCCCCTTTTTCTGTCATTTTGAACCACTGCATTTGTTCAGATGTCAATTCAGTTGTTGCTGCGACTCCCTCTTTGCCAATTAAAATGCTTGATGAAGTTAATCCCACATGCGCCCTTCAATTTCTTCAAACAAATCCCGATATACATCATCACATTTTCGGTCATAATATAGAGTGCAATGCAAAGGATCAACAGGTGGGTGGTATGGCGCCAGTGAGCAGATCCAGGGTTTCCACAGCAGGTAGGTTGAGAACACACCGCCACCAGCAGGGGTCTCTGGCTCCAGCCTGGCCCAGTAAGTGGTTGCAGTTTCTGCTTCTGCTGGTAGGGGCGCCATCAGCCACTGGCCATGTTGTTGTAGCTGCTGTGAGCACGGGATGCTGACGCCATCTGGAAATTGAATAATCACCCCTTCTGGCCCACACAAGATTCTGGCCTCAACGGCAGACAGCAAATCCCTTCCCACCAAATTGATTGGAGTGTCTGTGGAATGAATGTATTTGTGCCACAGTCTACACCCCGTCCGGGTGATCACCATCTCAAGTGGCTTGGTAAAAGGCACAGTTCGTGGTTGTCCCGAGAAGCCGACTAAAGTTGTTGTTTTATTTGACAGTGAGGATACGGCTAAGGCAGTGTTTATTAATGAATAAGTTGCTCCTGTGTCCACCAGCATCTGCACAGGTGTCCCCTCCACTGTCACATGAAGCATTGGCTCCGCCGGGCCGCTGTTTACCTGGCTCCCCGGGCGGCCCTATTCAAATTGTCCACTCCAGAGATCATCATGTTGGTAGTACTGACCTCCGTGTGTTTGTGGCTGTTGCCAGGGTCGTCCACCAGATGGAGCTGTTGGTGTGGCGGGCCTCCGGCTGGGCGGGCGGCTCCACGCGGCCGATATTGTGGGCATCCTCTTGCCCAGTGATCGGTTTCGCCGCAGATGAAGCATGCGTTGGGCGGGTAGGGTTTTTTATGTCGCCCTACCCGGGTAGGCGGGTGCACTCCCTCCCCGGCCTCTGTATCCGCCCCGGAACTGGCTCCTTCCGCGCCCCACCACCTGAGGAGCCTGTGTCATCTGCATTTCCTTTTTCTGTGATTTGGACTGTTTAGCTTCACCATGCATTTTTGCCAATTGTAATTTCAACAACTGTTTTGATAAAACATCTGTCTCGTTCTCAACTTTAGCATGTGACTCAGTGAACGTTCTGCAGTGATGCAAAAGATGACGTTTAAATCGTGCTTCGGCACAAACCAGAATGTCAGGGTCTGACATTAGCTGCTTCTTCACATCTGGCGGCAGCCCACCCACCAGCACCGTCCAGAAGAGCACCTCTGCCTCGGGCGAGAGAGCTGGAAGGCGAACTGTGGTTTCAATCCAACTCCCCACACGTTACATAATGTTGTGCTGGTGACATTTTCGCATCATAAATCGGGCCAAATCGGTGGGTTGTGGGAAAGTCGATTTAATGTTTTCAAACAGGGGCGCTGCTACTTGTGGCAAGGGCACCTCCCTCCCCAGTCTCGCTGTGCCTGCTGCTTCCTCAATCGCCTGCATCTGCACCAGGGAGCACGCTCCTGCCAACATCTGGCGCATGTCACCGAGAGTACAGCTCTGAAAAAAACGTCATGATGGCGCCGCGGATGGCAGCCCACTGTGAGGCGCTCTCTGTTATTTGTCTTATTTTGTGTGTTTTCTGTGTCCTCTGCTGTCCATCCCGGATCACCTTTACTCGAGAAGCGCTGTTTAAACATTCGGACAGTCTCTTCTGGTATTTTCTCTCCTGTTCTCTTCGATTCAGACTGTTTGTCGGAGATTCTAGCCGGAGCGGCGGTGCTGTACAAGCTAGCACGACGACGGCGGCGCGGGTAAACGAGCGGGGAGCACTCGTAAGGCTGAGGCAGAGAGGTTCCGTTCTGCCTACCGTCAATTCATCTGGCGAATGTCGCTCCCTGGCGAACACGATGGACGAACTGCTGCTCCTCACTTCAAGGAACACGGACTTCAGCAGATCCGCCGCGCTGTGCTTTGTGGAAACGTGGCTCAGCGAACGAACGCCCCACCACGCCGTTGAGCTAGCGGGCTTATAGGCTAACGCGAGCAGATCGCAGCGCGGAGCTCTCCGGAAAATCAAAGGGAGGTTGGTCTGTTTCTACATTAAATGAACGTTGGTGTACTGATGTCACGGTGTTGAAAGAGTTTTGCAGCCCTCTCCTAGAAACACTTTTCATAAACTGCCGGCCGTTCTATTCACCACGGGAGTTCTCCTCGATCGTCATGGCGGCTGTTTACATCCCACCACACGCACGTGCGAGTGAAGCCACGCAGATGCTGGCTTGACCAGGTAGCAGACATGGAGAAACTTCTACCAAACTCACTAATCATTGTTCTGGGTGATCTTAACAGGGCGAACCTCGCACACGAACTCCCCAGATACAGACAGCACGTAACGTGTCCCACCAGAGGGGCACAGACTCTGGACCACTGCTACACCGTGATCAAGGATGCATACCACTCTGCGGCTCGTGCAGCTTTAGGACTCTCGGACCACTGTCTAGTTCATCTGATCCCGGCCTACAGGCAGAAACTAAAAACTTCTAAGCCTGTGGTGAGGACTGTGAGGAAGTGGACAGTGGAGTCAAGGCAGGACCTCCAAGCCTGCTTTGACTGCACCGATTGGGGAGCTTTCGAAGCTGCAACTTCAGACTTGCATGAACTCACTGACACTGTCACATCATACATCAGTTTTTGTGAGGATCTGTGTGTGCAGACTAAGACCTTCTGCACGTACAACAACGCCAAACCTTGGTTTACACCGAACCTCAGGAGGCTGCGCAAAGTCAAGGAGGAGGCCTACAGGAGCGGCGACCTGTTCAGGCAGACCAGAAACACACTGAACCGAGAGGTCAGGAAAGCCAAGAGGTGTTACGGGGAGAACCTGAAGAGACACCTCTCTGCCAATCCTGATCCCTCAACAGTGTGGAAAGGTCTGCAGAGCATCACGGGCTACAAGAAACGAACCCCCCGTCCTGTGGAGAGCCCAAGGCTTGCTAACCAGCTGAATAAGTTCTACTGCAGGTTTGATCGGTCCTCCCACACAACGGGACTTCCTGCAGCACAATCTACATACTCACCTCTCCCCACAACTGCTCTGTCCACACCTCTATCATCGTTGTCACCCACTCTCTCTCTTGCAGAGGCCGCGCCCGCACTCCAGGTCCGCGAGGAGGAAGTGCGCCAGATGTTCCGCAGACAAAAGACCAGGAAGGCACCGGGCCCAGACGGCGTGTCACCTTCCTGCTTGAAAGTCTGCGCTGAACAGCTGGCGCCCACCTTTGCACGGATCTTCAACCGTTCTCTGGAGCTGTGTGAGGTGCCCTCGTGCTTCAAGAGCTCCACCATCGTTCCAGTGGCCAAGAAGCCCGCCATCACAGGTTTGAATGACTATAGACCCGTCGCACTGACATCTGTGGTCATGAAATCTTTCGAGAGGTTAGTGCTGAACCACCTGAAGGAGGTCACGGGCCCCCTGCTTGACCCCCTCCAGTTTGCCTACCGGGCAAACAGGTCAGTGGATGATGCGGTCAACATGGGACTGCACTACATCCTGCACCACCTGGACACCCCAGGAACGTACGCCAGGATCCTGTTCGTGGACTTCAGCTCGGCGTTCAACACCATTGCTCCTGACATCCTCCAACAGAAGCTCATCCAGCTTGCGGTGCCTGCCCCCACCTGTCAGTGGATCACCAGCTTCGTGACCAACAGGAGACAGCGTGTGAGGCTGGGGGGCATCACATCTGACACCCGGACCACCAATACTGGAGCCCCTCAGGGGTGCGTCCTCTCCCCACTGCTCTTCTCTCTCTACACCAATGATTTCTCCTCAGATGACTCTCCTGTGAAGCTCCTGAAGTATGCAGACGACACCACTCTCATCGGACTGATCCAGGACGGTGATGAGACTGCGTACAGACAGGAGGTGGAGCGGCTGGTCCACTGGTGCAACCAAAACCATCTGGAGCTGAACCCGCTCAAGACCGTGGAGATGACAGTGGATTTCAGGCGAGACCCTTCACCACTTTTACCCCTCACTATCCGCAGTAATACTATTCTCTCCACAGACACCTTCAAGTTCCTGGGAACCACAATCTCTCGGGACCTGAAATGGACCGGCCACATAGACTCTGTCCGGAAGAAGGCCCAGCAGAGGCTGTACTTGCTGAGACAGCTCAAGAAGTTCAACCTGCCGCGAGAGCTTCTGAAGACCTTCTACACTGCCATCATCCAGTCTGTCCTCTGCACCTCCATCACTGTCTGGTTTGGATCAGCCTCCAAACAAGACAAGCACAGACTGCAACGGACAATCAGGACTGCAGAAAAGATCATTGGAATCAACCTCCCATCTATCCAAGACTTGTACCTGTCCAGGACCAGGAAACGTGCAAGGAACATCTCTACAGACCCTTCTCACCCAGGTTGCAGTCTGTTTGAACTACTCCCCTCCGGACGGCGTTATAGAGCTCGGTACGCCAAAACCAGCAGACACCGAGACAGCTTCTTCCCCCAGGCTGTTGCTCTGATGAACTCACACCACTCATAGAGTCTCAGAGGCATTACTGTGCAATAACATCCTGCTCTTCACACCTTTTGAATTTGTCTACACTGTTTTTGCCATTATTCACATGTCCTGAGTGTTGTTAGTCACCTATATGTTGAACAGAGGGTGTGTTTTACCAAAGTCAAATTCCTTGTTTGGCACGCTCAAACATGGCGAATAAAAACTCTTGAATCTTGAATCTCTGCCCACTCATCAGAGCCAAAAATATGTTCAGCCACACCTTACCTCCTCTGTGAAGTCTTTTCCATCATCGCGGTCACATCGCGGAGCACCATGGGCTCGTAGTGCTGACCGCCCGATGTGGTCACCAGCGGACACATCAATTCATTTTTCTGCACCTCGGCCTGCGTCATCTGTCCCTGACCACTCCGCAAATTGTATTCTTTCCGTGTCTCTCTTTCTCCCTGCCTGTGCTTCATTCTACTGTCCTGATTCACGTATTCTAACATTTTTCTCTGTTGCATCACAACATCATCTTCTTCCTCACCCTCGCTGCTGTCCCACTGTGGATGCTCTTCCTGTCTCCGCTCGCTCTTCGCGTCTTCTAGTCGTCTCACTTTCTCCATTGCCCATTTTAACATCTGCGCTTCCTGTCTACGCTGCTCATCGGCTTGATCAACTTTCGCCACGTTCTCGGCACTAAGTCTATGCCAGCTTTCTCCTTTTGTCACGTTGGACGGCTGAGGGCTCGGGCCGGGGGTGGATGTGACTACGCGGGATGCATCCCCCTCCCGGGCCCGTCGCCTCTCTTTATTTACTGCTTGTTCAATCAGCTGCACAATACTCTGATCCGCCCTGTCGCCTCCGCCCTCGTCATCCATTACCAGCCGGCCACCCAACGTCACCACCGGAGCCATCACTCCGGGGTCGCCGTACGGCGGCGGTTCAACATTGGTCACTCCGAGTGTGGGGGCACTCGGGTGTGTCACATCGTGCAAAGATGTGTAAATGCCCTTGTATTCATTCCTTGCCGTCTATTTTCACCGTTTTCTCTACCTTCTCTGCTTTTCCCACATTCTCCTGTTAGCCTGCAATTGTCCAAATCAAAAATGTTATTTTCTTTTAATTGTCTTTCTTTTGAACCTCTAAATCTCTCGTGTTGCTAACCTATCTACACCAGGAAACCATTTAAAGGGTCTTAAAGACAGGACCAACAGATTACTCCCAATATTTCCTCATTATTATTTATTAGCTGTGGGGGCGACATCCGTCTGCTCAACGATCTCAATCGCTTCTTTGCTCGCTTCGACGCTCAGGACAGCACTTGCCCGCTGAAGGCCCCTCCTCCACCAAGAGCAACCCCTGTGCCTCTCTGCTGATAGCGCTATCAACACTCGTAAGGCGGCGGGCCCTGACAACATCCCGGGTCGAGCGCTGAAGGACTGCGCTGGGGAGCTGACGGGTGTCTTCACGGACATCTTCAACATTTCCCTGCAGCAAGCCGTCGTCCCTTCGTGTTTCAAGGCTGCCACCATCGTACCTGTGCCGAAGAAACCTGCCCCGTCCTGCTTCAATGACTACCGCCCCGTGGCACTGACGCCCATCATCATGAAGTGCTTTGAGCGGCTTGTCATGGAGCAGATCCATTCTACCCCCCACCATAGACCCCTTCCAGTTTGCGTACCGAGCCAAACGGTCCTCTGAGGATGCCATCTGCTCTGCCCTCCACTCGGCCCTCACCCACCTGGAGAGTAGGGACTCATATGTGAGATTGCTGTTTCTGGACTTCAGTTCTGCCTTCAACACCATTGTGCCACAACGACTCATCTGCAAACTCGCCAAGCTGGGCCTCAGTACCTACCTCTGCAACTGGCTACTAGACTTCCTCAGTCAGAGACCTCAGGTGGTACGTGTTGGCGACAAGATCTCCGCCAGCATCACGCTGAGCACGGGGGCCCCCCAAGGCTGCGTGCTCAGTCCGCTGCTCTTCACCCTGCTGACGCATGACTGCGCTGCAACCTACAGCACCAACCGCATGGTGAAATTTGCTGACGACACGACTCTGGTGGGTCTCATCACCAAGGGCGACGAGACTCAATACAGGTTGGAGGTTGACCTTCTGACCACGTGGTGCAAGGACAACAACCTCCTGCTGAACGTCAACAAGACCAAGGAGATTGTTGTTGACTTCCGGAAGGGTCACACCCAACACCTGCCGCTGACCAACGACGGTGCTGTGGTGGAGAGAGTGAGCAGCACCAGGTTCCTGGGGGTGCACATCAGTGAGGATCTCTCCTGGTCCACCAACACCGCATCACTGGCGAAGAAGGCCCAGCGCCGCCTGTACTTCCTGCAGAAACTCAGGCGAGCGTGTGCTCCTCCGGCCGTCATGACTACATTTTACCGTGGCACCATTGGGAGCGTCCTCTCCAGTTGTATTGCTGTTTGGGGTGGTAGCTGCACTGACTACAACATGAAGGCCCTCCAGCGCATAGTGATCACGGCTGGTAAGATTATTGGTGCTTCACTCCCCTCCTTGAAGGACATTTACGCCTCCCGTCTCACCCGCAAGGCGACCACGATTGTGAGTGATGTGAGTCACCCCGCTCACTCTTTGTTCGATCTTCTGCCCTCTGGGAAGAGGTACAGGAGCCTGCGCTCCCGCACCACCAGACTCACCAACAGCTTCATACTCCAGGCTGTTAGGATCCTGAACTCTCTCCCCCCTTCTGGGTAGCGTCCTGTACTTTTGCGCTTTATTCTGACTGTCTGCTGTATGCACACTTGCTCCGTTTTGCTCCTCTTATTTATTGTTATTTGTTTATTTATTATTTATTCATCACTCTTATTATTCATTGTTTGTGCCTTCTTGTTTTTATTTTGTGTTGTTTGCTTGTATGTATGTCGTGTACTATGTCTTGTCACCGTGGGATAGTGGTAACGTAATTTCGATTTCTTTGTGTGTCTTGGCATGTGAAGAGATTGACAAAAGCAGACTTTGACTTTGACTTTTTATTTACGAGTTAGCCCCCCTTCCTTCTCTCACTCCCTCTTTCTATCTGTCTCGGGCCGAATGTGTAGCGTCCTGGCATAAATCACTGCTGCCACGGCCCAACTGTTTTCCTAAGACCCACAGGTACACATACATTAGTATTTTAATGAGTATTGCAAGCATGCCCCTCTCTCGCCTATTTGCAAACTGTTAAACATTAGTACCAGTGATGTTTCAGTTTCAATCAAGCACGTTCGCTGTTGGTCATGCACCCTTTGCTCATCAACATTTGATCTCCCCTCGTCTTGCCTCAGTTCTCCTCGACATTGACCTCTCCCGGGGGGACCCAGCCCCGCCTTTGCGGACTCCTCGGCACAGCGGCCCTGGACGGGGGGGGGGGGTAGGGGGTCAGCGTATCAATGTTGACGCCACGATCTGGCCAGGCCCGCGCGTCCCGCTGGCCCCCACCCCCGCCGGTATAGCGCCATTCCACGCCTTGGAGCCCACCGATCCCCCTCCTTTCTTGAACATTCTCTGATATGTGGCGTCTTCCTCCTCACACGGCCGCACCCACACGGGGTGTGCACATAAACGCACACACACCGAGCGCGCACACAACCGCACATACACACACGTATCCGCACGCCAATACACAAAGCGCGCACACAGAGCTCAGACGAACGACGACAGACTGACACAAACTTTACAGAGATTACGCACGAACACAGAACACACAGACAAAGGGATTCGAATCCATCTCTCATGTAGCTTCTTTGCCACTTTCTTTCGGTCAATGCCACTCACGATTTGTGCTTCCACATCAGCATACATTCCTTCAATCTCACTCCATTCATTCCTCTCACACACATTCCCCCCAATTTGGTTGCTCATTTTGGATATTTTAGCGGTCTGGTCTCTCACAGGAAGAACTGTTACCACCGGATACTTTTTGAGGAGGCCTCACTTCTCCTCGGGGACCTCAAAAACACCCCAGCTATTTGAATACGGTCGTCACCGCAAAACTTGTCCGCCACGACGAAGCACTAGGTCCCTGACCTATCCTTAGTACGCGTAAGTCCCTGACTTTACCGTACACGTTACACACGTAAGTTCCAAACTTATCCACCGTATGTATCTTAGCTTCTTGCACACCTTATTTGATCTGAACGACAGTCTCCTCTTAAATTTCCTCTTTCAATTTTCAGAATTTCGACTTCTAGTAGCAGGTATTCTGCTTACCTTATCAGTGGTGAGTACTCAGGGTTGAGGAGACGTCGTAACAGCTCAACGTTGTGTGACAGCGCTTATCCTTATCACACGGTTCGCCGACCGGGAGGCAGTGTCCCTGACAACTGTCCGGTGCCCTGGGTGCAGACCACGAGTTTGTCAATTACCCTTCTCTTGACATCACGTCGGGGTCACCAAGAAATTGTTAGGATACGGATTTTAGTTATTGATCTGACTCCAAATTGCGATCAACACTTAACACATGAGTTGCTATGTCCTAATCCACACACTGGCGCACCTAACAATTTTGCGAGTTCGTTCTGTCAAAGAGAAGACCAGTAGATCAATCAGACCGAATTTACCAATTGTTTATTCCTGACAAAGCAAGCTAATACAGGCGCCTGGGTCCCGGGTCCCTCACACTAAAACGTGTGTGTTCTTGTGACCATCAAGAGACAACACATTCTTCCGGGTTGCCCAGTTATAAAGAAACACAATATGAATAATTAAACATGCAAAACATTGTGAGTGATTGGTCGATGGCCGTCTCCTCCCCACTGGGTGTTATCAGTGAGTGCAGCTGTCTGGCGGTTGGGTTTTTCCGACCACAAGGACGGGATGTTGTTCTCATTCCTCACCGATCTCGAGATGTTCTCGCCAGCTGCACGTTCGCCTCGCTCTCGCCTGACCGATGATATATCCTGTTTGCACAACACTTCGGAGAAAACAACTTTGTGCAGTTGCTTGCACATTTCCTTTCTACTCATCATGTGAACACATAAGTGCAGCCACTACTGGAGATTATATTGATGTGATTATATATAAGTCTAACGCTGTCACGAATTCGGGGTGGAAATGGAGCAGGGCGACCAAGTGCAGCTTGGACCAGGGTTTATTGACGGAACTCAAACTAACAGACTCGGTACACTGACATAACTGATTAACAAAACCAACAACAGGAACCGAACAGAGACGTGAGACAAAAGACAGGAACCGAACAAACCTCATGACAGTAAACTTCATCAATGCTCCGACAGGGAGTAACACACAGACAGGACTTAAATACGCGACAGGCAACAAGAGGCAGGTGAGAATGATCACACTGATCATGGGCACACAGGAGGGGAGGGGCGAGCACACAGACACACTGACAGAAACTTTGGACATGATCAGGGACACATGGCAAAACTGGGGACGAGACATGACAAACGCAGCATTAATAAAATGTTTGGAAACTGCCGAAAGCACATTTCCCTTTACGATCGAATTTTGTTTCCCGATTTGTGTTGAATAAAATAATGAAATTACACATTTTCAAATAAAACACAGAGATAGGATCATTTCCCGTTCTCTCATACCAAAAGTACACGTACCAAGACATACAACCGTTTTTACCTTCAATACTCAAAATAGACGCTCAATCGATAGGTGACGCAGTTTGAAAGAACGAGCGCCGTCAGTGTTCGATCAGGTACCTACAATCCTGTGCGCCAACAAGGTTTGAAGTAAAAAAGACATTACTGAACACAAAATACTCGTTTAAACCTTCTATTTAGGTTGAGTCCTTCTAAGTATAGTAAATCTAGGAACGTCTATTTTTTGTATTAGAAGGAATGGTTGCTGCAATTTGAGTGTGAGACCGCCTGTGAATTTGGTGAGACCAGCTGTGGGGTGGCCCGTTTTGACTCAGATTTTCAGATCACTCGTTTCTCTTCAGATCGAATAAATCTTTCGCCTTTTACTAAAGATTTCCGTGGGGAGGAACAATAAGAGTCTATCTGAATTTTTTTTGATGTTCTGCGAAAGCGGAGCATTCTTTCTCTGTGAAAATATCAATAACGGATAGCCGCCTATATCATACTCTGTGCAACAGTCATACGTTCACATAATTCATACCGACATACACGTATATGTGAACATGTTCACATAAACAGAGAAATAATGCCGAGTGCAGACAGACAATCACATTTAAGCCCTCGTTTATCAATGCAGTTTAATTTCTCGTGGTACCTATTTGAATGGGCACATGTCAGTCTATTGTAATTTGGCAAAGAAATATTGTTTTTGAACAAAAACCAATAACCGCCCCCCTCAATTGCACAAGCACTCCTGCTCCTCACTTCAAAGAACACGGACTTGAGCAGATCCGCCGCGCTGTGCTTCGTTGAAACGTGGCTTGACGGACGCACCCCCCACCACGCCGTGGAGTTAGCTGGGTTTCGGCTAATGCGTGTAGATCGCAGCGCGGAGCTCACCGGAAAATCAAAGGGAGGTGGTATCTGTTTCTGTATTAATGAACGTTGGTGTACTGATGTCACGGTGTTGAAAGAGTCTTGCAGCCCTCTCCTAGAAACACTTTGTTGGGTTCACAACATTTATCTGAAAAGAATCTCACAGAGGCAGGAGATGTCTTCGATGGCAAGCGACTTCTGCAGAAGGGCGTAAACCAGACACACAGCAAGTGTGGCTGAGATTCACGCCCTTCCTCCAGTTTGTTTGTGTCTTTTATTGAGGAACAACAATGGGGGAAGTCTACATGAATGCATAGTTTCTTAAACAGGAAGGACATCTCATAATTACATCTCATGACCACAGAACAACAGGGATGCTATTATGGAAAGAGCAGTATGGTCATCTCATGACTTTAGCTTAACAAAGACGTAGTCTTAGTGCCCCTGGGATGCATACATCTGTGGCGTACTCGTGACTTTGGATTAAATAAGACGTTTGTCTGCTTCAACCATCTCATAACAAACTCATGATCTGTTCATGAATAGCTAACTAAGGAGTTTATTGTATAGCGCGACTCATGACTCCAGTCATGTGCTCCTTAGCCAGCCATATGCTCCCAAGTCATTATCACGAGGTCAAATTGTCACATACTGTGGAAGATCTTGCACACATAAGTAGATACATAGAATCCAATGATAAAAAGTATCTTTTTCCCAACACAGTTTTCATAAACTGCCGGCCGTTCTATTCACCACGGGAGTTCTCCTCGATCGTCATGGCGGCTCTTTACATTCCACCACACGCACGTGCGAGTGAAGCCACGCAGATGCTGGCTGACCAGGTGACAGACATGGAGAAACCTCTACCAAATTCACTAATCATTGTTCTGGGTGATTTTAACAGGGCGAACCTCGCACACGAACTCCCCAAGTACAGACAGCACATAACGTGTCCCACCAGAGGGGCACAGACACTGGACCACTGCTACACCGTAATTAAGGATGCACACCACTGTGGCTCGTGCAGCTTTAGGACTCTCGGACCACTGTCTAGTTCATCTGATCCCGGCCTACAGGCAGAAATTAAAGACTTCTAAGTCTGTGGTGAGGACTGTGAGGAAGTGGACAGTGGAGTCTAGGCAGGACCTCCAAGCCTGCTTTGACTGCACCGATTGGGGAGTTTTTGAAGCTGCAACTTCAGACCTGCATGAACTCACTGACACTGTCACATCATACATCAGTTTTTGTGAGGATCTGTGTGTGCAGACCAAGACCTTCTGCACGTACAACGACGACAAACCTTGGTTTACACCGAACCTCAGGAGGCTGCGCAAAGTCAAGGAGGAGTCCTCCAGGAGCGGCGACCGGGACCTGTTCAAGCAGACCAGAAACACACTGAACCGAGAGGTCAGGAAAGCCAGCAAGTGTTACGGGGAGAGCCTGGAGAGACACCTCTCTGCCAATCCTGATCCCTCAACAGTGTGGAAAGGCCTGCAGAGCATCACGGGCTTCAAGAAACAAACCCCTTGTCCTGTGGAGAGCCCAAGGCTTGCAAACCAGCTAAACAGGTTCTACTCTAGGTTTGATCGGTCCTCCCACACTACAGGACCTCCTGCAGCACAATCAACATACTCACAACCCCCCACAACCGCTCTGTCCACACCTCCATCACCGTTGTCACCTACTCTCTCTCTTGCAGAGGCCAAAAGATCAGGAAGGCACCGGGCCCAGACGGCGTGTCACCTTCCTGCTTGAAAGTCTGTGCTGAGCTGGCACCCACCTTTGCACGGATCTTCAACCGTTCCCTGGAGCTGTGTGAGGTGCCCTCGTGCTTCAAGAGCTCCACCATCGTTCCGGTGGCCAAGAAGCCCGCCATCACAGGTTTGAATGACTATAGACCTGTCGCTCTGACATCTGTGGTCATGAAATCT
Organism: Syngnathus acus; assembly: GCF_901709675.1. Taxonomy (NCBI): domain Eukaryota; kingdom Metazoa; phylum Chordata; class Actinopteri; order Syngnathiformes; family Syngnathidae; genus Syngnathus; species Syngnathus acus. Next base: position 16,354 of record NW_023590235.1, read on the forward strand.
TTGGAGAGGTTAGTGTTGAACCACCTGAAGGATGTCACGGGCCCCATGCTTGACCCCCTCACTTTGCCTACTGGGCAAACAGGTCGGTGGATGATGCGGTCAACATGGGACTGCACTACGTCCTGCACCACCTGCACACCCCAGGAACGTACGCCAGGATCCTGTTTGTGGACTTCAGCTCGGCGTTCAACACCATCGCTCCTGACATCCTCCAACAGAAGCTCATCCAGCTCGCGGTGCCTGCCTCCACCTGTCAGTGGATCACCAGCTTCCTGACCAACAGTGTGAGGCCGGGGAGCATCACATCCGACACCCGGACCATCAATACTGGCTCCCCTCAGGGGTGCGTCCTCTCCCCACTGCTCTTCTCTCTCTACACCAACAATTTCTCCTCAGGTGACTCTCCTGTGAAGCTCCTGAAGTATGCGGACGACACCACTCTCATCGGACTGATCCGGGACGGTGACGAGACTGCGTACAGACAGGAGGTGGAGCGGCTGGTCCACGCGCAGCCAAAACCACCTTGAGCTGAACCCGCTCAAGACTGTGGAGATGACAGTGGACTTCAGGCGAGACCCTTCACCATTTTCACCCCTCACTATCCGCAGTAATACTATTCTCTCCACAGACACCTTCAAGTTCCTGGGAACCACAATCTCTCGGGACCTGAAATGGACCGGCCACATAGACTCTGTCCGGAAGAGGCTGTACTTCCCGAGACAGCTCAAGAAGTTCAACCTGCTGCGGGAAGACCTTCTACACTGCCATGATCCAGTCTGTCCTCTGCATCTCCATCACTGTCTGGTTTGGATCGGCCTCCTAACAAGACAAGCACAGACTGCAACAGACAGTCAGGACTGCAGAAAAGATCATTGGAATCAACCTCCCATCTATCCAAGACTTGTACCTGTCCAGGACCAGGAAACGTGCAAGTAACATCTCTACAGACCCTTCTCACCCAGGTTGCAGTCTGTTTGAACTACTCCCCTCCAGACGGCGTTATAGAGCTCTGTACGCCCAAACCAGCAGACACAGAGACAGCTTCTTCCCCCAGGCTGTTGCTCTGATGAACTCACACCACTCTTAGAGTCTCAGAGTCATTGCTGTGCAACAACATCCCGCTCTCCACACCTTTTTTTGAATTGTCTACACTATTTGTACTATGTGTCCTCTCTGCATCCATTGCAGCCTGGTCATCCTGGAAGAGGGACCCTCCCATCTGTGGTCTCTTCTCAAGGTTTCTCATTTGCCCTAGTTGGAGTTTTGAGCTTTTCGTTGCCCTCCTGGGAGAATATTTGTCATTTTTCACATGTCCTGAGTGTTGTTAGTTACCTAAATGTTGAACAGAGGCTGTGATGTACCGAAGTCAAATTCCTTGTTTGACACGCTCAAACATGGCAAATAAAAATTCTTGAATCTTTACTGTTCACAAGCACAATCACAAGTACAAGTCATCTTTATCCATAAGCACATCAGTACATCAGTCTTTCCTTGTTAAAACACAACAGCCCTTCAAAACAAAATGTGTTCCATCAACTTTTAGTTTCTTAATAGACAATGATGTTATTTATTTACATATTGAAACACACGTCCACCTCCTTCAGTGTTACACGTGAATGCACATTCAGAGAGAAGTTTTATTCATTTTGATCAGGCTACATGAAGCAAAATATAAAGGTGAATGTAATTCTCATTAATGGAATAAATTACTCCTTTTGACCAGCAGGGGGGGTGCACATGAAGCCTCGAGAAATGAACCTATTTGCAAACCGTTTGGTGGGAAAGCCTCAAATCCCAAGTGTGCCAGTTTCTTCACTAAAGAGACGAGAGTTCTTTGTTACAGATGTTTACTGTGATCTTAATTCGTTGACATCACAGCCACACCGTAGAACTGGTGACAACACATATTTTGGCATGCCAGTGAACAACCGGGTACTTTACTGTTTTGACTTAGTAGCTTCGCGATGACGCATCCTAGGTCGGCCGTTAACTATTGCGCTGTTGCATCACGTCACCTTCCCGCTTCTTTCCCGGAAACAGGAAGTGCCCTCGAAGTCTAACTTACCACCGGTTTCTATCGCAACTTAATATCAACAAGACAGTGCTACAAACCAGTGGTCCCCAACCACCGGGCCGCGGACCGGTACCGGTCCGTGGGTCACTTGGTACCGGGCCGCCAAGCCACACAGAAAAAAAAAAAAAAAGTTTTAATCGACGATCAATTAATTCAGGTCAAGACGCTCGTCCCGGTCACGTGACATGTTTCCCCAGTCGAGCCCGCAAAGCTAACAAAAATGAGTAAGTATTTATTTTGAAAAATATAAAAAAATTGGCGATTCTCTCCCAATTACATCCGTCGGTTCAGGTCAAGACGCTCGTCTCGGTCACGTGACATGTCACCTCAGTTGAGCCCGCGAAGCAAGCAAAAATGAGCAAGAAACAGAGATGTTTGGAAAGCTTCTTCGGAAAGGGAAAAAAGCCCAATGAGGAGACGGAAGAAGAAGAGGCTACGACTTCTAAGAAAAGGAAAGCTGCATTTAAAAGACTATGACGCGCCAAGCCCACACTGCATAATATGTGGCAACAGGCTAGCTAACGAGGCAATGAGGAGGCATCGGGAGGGAGGTTATAAGTTAAGAGGGAATCACAACTTCAAAATCTTAAACATAAGAACAACCTTAAAAAGTTTCTGTATAACTATAACCGGGGTCAAACTATGGAACAATCTAAGTGAGGAACTCAAGCAAAGTCCAAATATCCACCAGTTTAAAAAAATGTATAAAAATGTTGTTTAGCGGGTACAAAGGCTAAGAGTGCCAAGGGCTACACACAAGTAAAAATGAAACAGAACAATAAGTGTGCAAGTTTGTCTACTTGTGTTATATTGTAGAATTACAGTATAGTATGTTGAATCGTTGGTTTAATGGATGAAGTGAGAAAGGGGTAGGAATCTAAAAAGCTATGCTTCCTCCTACTCCTTTTCGAGCATTTTTTTTTTTTTTTTTTTTTTTTTTTTTTTTTTTTTTTTTTTTTTTTTTTTTTTTTTTTTTTTGTTTTTTTTTTTTTTTTTTTTTTTTTTTTTTTTGTTTATAATTAATGTATTTAATGTATTTACTTCTATTTGTTGGTTTATTTTTGTTGTATGGACTTATGTGGCACTTAGAGTGTTATTTGTTTTGTTTTTTGTTTTTTTGTTTTTCTTTTTTGTTTTGGATGTTCGAAATAAAGATATCAATCAATCAATCATCAATCATAAATCAGTGAAGCCCTCAAAACTGCTTCGGCACATGGAGACCAAGCATCCTGCATAAAAGACAAACCTTAACCACTTCGGGTGTCATTGTCTCCGATTACGCCTAGATGGGACCGGCTCGTTTCTGAGAAACAAGCTCAGTGCTCCCACTAATTCAATGTAATGGTGAGTTTTATTTTAATGTCATTTATACTTGTTTTTATGCCAGTCGTATCATTTTATTTCATCGTATTATATTTATTATAATGTATTATTTATTTATATAAATGTATTATTGTTATATACATCTATTATTTATTCATATAAAGGCCGGTCCGCGAAAATATTTCTGACACGTAACCGGTCCGTGGCGCAAAAAAGGTTGGGGATCACTGCTACAAACTATATACAAATAACAAGGAACAAAAATAAATTCACACAAAAATAATTTGCACACCATGCAAACTTTTTGTACAGGATATGGATGTGATCAGTCCAGTCCAGTCCAGTTTGTTGTTAAGGTGAACACCCAGGAATTTGTAGTTCTCCACTACCTCAATGTCCGATCCCTGGATATTCACCGGAGTGAAGATGGGTGCTGTCCTCCCGAAGCTCACAATCAACTCCTTCGTCTTGCTGGTGTTCAGCTGAAGCTGGTTGAGCTCACACCAGCTGACAAAGTCCTTGATGACCAACCTATATTCCAGATCATTCCCCTCCGCGACATTTCCAACAATGGCCGTGTCGTCGGAGAACTTCTGGATGTGGCAGTGAGCGGTGTCGTGGGTAAAGTCTGAAGTGAACAGGGTGAAAAGGAAGGAGAGAGCACCGTACCCTGGGGGACACCAGTGCTGCAGCGCACAACGTCGTACTCACAGCGATGTACCTCAACATATACTGCGGCCGGTCGGTGAGGAAGTCCGTTGTCCATGCAGCCAGGCGCTCGTCCACACCCGCCTTCTCCATCTTCACCCTAAGCAGTGACGGCTAGATGGTGTTAGAAGCGCTGGAGAAATCGAAGAACATGATCCTCCCAGTGCTCCTGTTGTCCTCCAGGTGAAGCAGTGTTCTGTGCAGTAAATAAATCACTGCATTGTCCACCCCAACACCAGGCCGGTAAGCAAACTTCAGGGGGTCCACCTGCGTTCCCTAGTGGGAGCGCAGGTGACCCAGGATGATCCTCTCCATAGTCTTCATCAGGTGGGAAGTCAAGGCAATAGGCCTGAAGTGGTTAGGCTCCTTGGGGCACGGCACCTTTGGTACAGGGACCACGCAGGAGGTCTTCCACAGTACTGGGACCTTGTTCAGCTCAGGCTCAGTTTGAACAGTACCTGACCAAACCACTCAGCTGGTCCACCAGTCCCTGAGCAGTCTCGGCCAGATGCCGTCTGGGCCTGGGGTCTTTCCTGCTTTGATCTTTCTGAGGTGACTCCTCACCTCAAGATCTGTAAAGGAGAGGGGGATGTCGGAAGACCGGGGTGATGGAGTGGAGACAGAAGAGTGATTCGGGGGGGGGGGGGGGGGGGGAGGGGGGTGGTGAGCTGGCGGGGGGGCGGGGGGGTTGAAGGGGGCAGAATGAGATGCAGATCGAGGTGAAGGGTGGGGGGGAGGCGGAATCAAATCTGTTGAAGAACAGATTGAGTTCATCCACCCGGTCCTCGTCCCCATAAGCTGGTTTCCGATCAGCCCCTTTACCATGGCCCGAGATGGACTGCAGACCCCTCCATTGTAAGTTTACAGTTCAACAAAAACCAAAAGAAAAAATGCCAAGTTTTCTCTGTTGCAGATGTTTTGGTGTGTTGATCACTAAAACAATGTTAAACTGAGGAGGCCTGAAAGCACTGCTTTAACAATTTCAGGAATATACAAACGTTTTGTGTGCCAAATCTTCATTACAGCCAATAGCAGAATCCTGATTAAAGGTACAAAAAGACAGACAATGACTCTGTGTTTCCACTGGTTCTTCTCTGCAAGTTCTCTGCATTTCCAGTGCGGGATGGCGGAGATCACAGAGGGGCTCAACGGTGTGGTTTGTCACATCGATGATCTGTTGGTGGGGGCGGGACCAGGAAGAGCATGACACTCGACTTAATGCCGTGCTACAAAGACTGGAAAAAGCAGGCATCACACTGAATGTGGACAAGTGTGAAATCTCCAAGAGCGAAGTAGTCTTCCTGGGCCATATCATCACAGCCGCAGGCATCCGCCCTGACCCAAGAAAGACAGAGGCCATCACAGACATGACAGAGCCCACACATCTGAGTGAATTAAGGAGTTTTCTCGGCATGGTCAACCAGCTGGGAAGGTTTATTCCCCGCTAGCTGAAAAAGATAAACCGCTCCGTGACCTCTTCTCAAAGAAAAACTGCTGGGTCTGGGACGTGGACCAGGCAGCAGCGTTTGAAGACCGAAAGAAAGCTCTGTCCTCTCCTCCGGTGCAGGCTATGTATGACCCGGGCAGAGACACCAAAGTATCTGCTGATGCATCATCGTATGGGTTGGGGGGCGTAATTCTCCAGAAATGGGGGGAAGGATGGAAGCCTGTGGCATACGCATCACGGTCACTCACTCCAACTGAGCAACGATACGCACAGGTGGAGAAGGAGGCTCTGGGCCTCACATGGGCCTCACATGGGCCTGTGAACGGTTTCGGGATTTCCTCATCGGAAAGGAGTTTTGCCTGGAGACCGACCATAAACCCTTCTCAGCCTGCTCGGAGCCCAAGCACTGGATCTTTTGCCACAGAGAATCCAGGGTTTCAGGATGAGGCTGATGCGCTACTCATACTCCATCGTGCACGTACCAGGAAAGTCGCTTTGGACAGCAGACACACTTTCACGTGCACCTGTAAAATTACGCATGTCCACTGATGACCAGGAGCTGATGGAGAGCACAAACATATTTGTGGACTGTGTTAGGGTTTACAGATTATCTTGCTCGTATGATTATGTTGGAATGTAGACTAGAATTATTAACTTTGTTTAAACCTTTTACCTTTCCTTGACTCTGAAAAGTTTAACCATTCAGTTGTTGAAACTTTCCAAATGGTGTGGAAACATTCTTGCTTAGTTAGTCATCGAAAATGCTCCACGAGTTTCTGTTTCCACGACCTTGTAAAACAATGAGCTGGGACCCTCCGCACTGATTAACCAGTTGCTGAGGTGACCACCAAACATGTCCAATGTCACCCCCACCCTGCTTGTTCTTAATAAATATGCTCTTGCAAGAGGCCTAAGCCAGACCTCATTCGATCATCGTTGTACGCACAGCGACAAATGGTTCTCCATTTGCAAATGCTTAAAAAGGGCATACTGTCTCCCGTGTGGTTCTTGCAAAAATAAGTTAGAGTAAGCACCACTCTAACAGACTGTGTCACTGAGAGTCTACCTGTCGGCTCATCATATCCAGAAAACCTGAAAGAGCAGTTGAAAGCCGACAGTGTCTGCTCGCGTGTCATGTGCATGGAAGGATGGCCAGCACATGCAAAACAGGAACCAGCGCTGAAAAACTACTGGCTGGAGCGAGCTACATTAACAGTGAAAGATGGCTTACTGCTAAAGGACACACGACTGGTAATACCTTCTGCAATGAGGAACGACGTGCTATTCAAATTACATGAAGGACACTTAGGTGTCGTGAAATGTAAAGCACGTGCACGTCAATCTGTGTGGTGGCCGGGACTCAGCCAGCAAGTGAACGAAATGGTACTGAACTGCAGGACATGCATACAAGAGCGACACAACCCAAAAGACTCACTCATGCCATCAGGGTGCCCTGAAAGACCTTGGCAAAAGTTAGGAACAGACCTTTCAACACAAGAGGCAGAAAATCCTCCTAGGCAGGGGTGTCCAAACTACGGCCCGCGGGCCAACTGCGTTGCTGAATGTGGAGAATGACTGAGATGGTGAGGCGGGATGCGACGAAGTGGAGGGTGAATGTGGCGATCACACGGACAGAAGTGGGAAAAGCCATGAAGGCCATGAAGGATGGAAAGGCAGCTGGATCATCTGGAGTGGTGGCAGAGATGCTAAAGGCAGCGGGAGACGTCGGTGTGCAGTGGATGACCGACCTGTATAACAGTGTCATCGCTGAGAGGCACATTCCGGAGGACTGGACAAGAAGCGTCCTGGTGCCTCTATTCAAAGGGAAGGGGGACCCACTCGCATGCGGGTCATACAGGCCATAAAGCTGCTGGAGCATGGAATGAAGTTATTAGAGAGGGTGTTGGAAAGGAGGGTGAGGACACGGGTAAAGGTGGACGAGATGCAGTATGGCTTCATGCCTGGTAAAGGTACAACAGACGCAATTTTTGTCATCCGACAGATGCAAGAGAAACACCAGGAGAAGAGGAAGAGGTTGTACTTCGCTTTTGTCGACCTGGAAAAAGCGTTCGACAGGGTGCCAAGGGAGGTGGTGAGGTGGGCCCTAAGGAAGTCGGGTGTGGAAGAGGGACTGGTAAAGGCTGTGATGGCTCTCTATTGCAGAGCCTGCATCTAAGGCCCCATCCCTGAAGATGAGAGGCCAAGTGTACTCAGCCTGTGTCAGAAGTAGTATGACTACGGAAGTGAGGCATGGGCCCTGAAAACAGAACACGAAGACAAACTAAACAGAGCAGAAATGAGGATGATCAGATGGATGTGTGGTGTGTCAATGAGGGAGGAAAAGACCAGTGCAGAGCTGAGACAGAAGATGGGAGTGGAGGCCATAGTGGATGTGGTGAGGAGAGGCAGACTGCGATGGTACGGACATGTAGTGAGGAAGGACGAGAACGACTGGGTGAAGAAAGTTATGTCGTATAACGTAGAGCAGGGGTGTCCAAACTACGGCCCGCGGGCCGCAGAAGTACTGGGCAGGCTAACGAGTTAGCGGAAAGATGCTAATTCGCGATCGTGCTAACACGCGCAAACGGACCTCTAAAGGAAATTAAACGAACATTTGGAGCAATACTACATTGTCCTAAAGGTTAGACACATGTGATCATTCATTTCTCTTGTTAGGAGACACACTTACATCGCCAATGACTCCCGTACCACTGTAACCGACATATGTACAAGAACGTAAAAAAGGAAGTGGTATCGCCTGAAAACGGCCTTCAAAATAAATCACCCTACCTCAAATCAAAGCATGGCTGAATAACATAAATAACATGGAGAATTCTTAACACAAACTGTAAATATGTTTTTAGAACAACTTTTATTATTATACTTTTTTTTATAACAAGGTAGAAGTGTACATACTGTAAATATGTTCTTAGAACTCTTTTATTATTATAACAATTTTCTATAACAAGGTACAACACTAAATATGTTTTTAGAACTCTTATTATAATAACCTTTTTTTGTTTTTTAAAATGTACAAGTGCAGGTACACTGCAATTGTGTGGGCACTCCTTGCCTTCTGCTGGCGTATGGGCAAGTTTGTGCCATAATTCCTCAATTTAGAAGTTTTATTTTGACTTTTAATTATTTTTTTCAATTTGGGAAAAAAATCCACGATGTAGTGAAACCGCGATAAACAAACCGTGATGTAGCGAGGGATTACTGTGCATCACTGAAAATCAAGGCAATTGTGTTTGTCTAATTTGTAAAGAGACGGTTGCCTTGTTTAAGGATTTCAACTTAAAGAGACACTATCAGACTAAACATGCGAACACAAACGACCAGCTAACAGGGAGTGACCGCGCTGATAAAGTGAAGCAGCTCCAAGCTGAACTGGCATCACAACAGCGATTCTTCACACGGGACTGTGAGTCAAAAATAAATATTACTAAAGCAAGCTACGAAGTGGCCATGTTAAGACTGTTGATGTTATGGACCTCTAGACCTGACACAAACTATTATTTTCTGAAAGATAATGTAAATGACAAGAGCAAAATTCACTAGTTTTAAGTTTTAATAATAACAGACAACTTTGCATTACTTATAACTCCCGTTTAAAATGTTCATGAGGCAAAAGTAATTTTAAACTCATGTAAATTTAAGGTATTTCATACAGTTTGTTCAATGTTATCTGACTCTTCAGATATGAATGAAAGGCAGAATTTGTGTTTTTAGAGTTGTTCACATCTGCCTGAGTGACTCATATTTGGTTATTTTGTCATTTGAAAAATAAAGACAATTGTGACAATGAAATTTGTTTTATAACAGTGTGTATTTGCATGACATTTTTGTAGTTAAAAATGTCCGAAAAAACTATTGGCCCCCGGGCCCCTTCACTTTATCAAATCTGGCCCTCCTTGCAAAATGTTTGGACACCCCTAACGTAGAGGGAACAAGACCCAGTGGCCGACCTAAAAAGACCTGGCAGATGACCGTGGCAGCCGACATGAAGGCACTCGGCATCAACCACGAGATGGCCATGGACTGTTCCCGGTGGAAGAAGGCCATATCGAGAACCCAGTCCAACCCAGCGGCGCCTCGAAAGCGGACTTTAAACCGATGATGATATCAAATAACTATCATATAAACAACAATATTATCAAACCATCTGTGTCACTCCAAATCATTAAATCCATCGATCAAATTCCTCGTCCTTTGTCAACAACGCTGCGCGTGCGCCGCTGATGTCAGCCTCGTCATTATTCCACAGATTAGTATATAACAATATTGTTTAGCCTTAACAAAGTACCAGGAAAGACGTGGGTTTGGTAAACGGCTCTTTATTTAACAAAAAAAAAGAGTTCAACGAGCCAACAACTACTTAACTGTAACGATAAAAACATATACAAGTTGCTACACGAAATAAAATATATCAAACAACTATAACATAAATAGTTCACCGCCACACGGCCCCAAGCACCGGCATCGACTTCCAGGCGTGTGGCAGCGTGGACTTCCATCCCCGGAGGTGGCACTCCCAGCCACGGAGGTGGAAGAGAGCTCCATAGAATAGGACCGGGCGTGCGTAAAAGCCCTGTCCGAGCCCCATCCACCGTCCCCGGACAGCCACCCGGCCGAGCGCCGGCCCCCGACCTTCATCCACGGAGGTGAAAGATAGCTCCATAGAGTAGGACCGGGCGTGCGTAAAACCCATAATAGTTTTTCAAACCTTCTGTGTCACTCCAAATCATTAAATCCTTCAAACTCTTCGTCCTACGTGTCACTTACAAGCAAAGCCACTAAAGATGCCGGTAGTACATGGGGCTCTTCGTCATCTTTGTCATCCCGTGATCAAATCCTTTGTCATTTAAGTAAACAACCGCCGCGCCGCTGACGTCACTTGCAGTTCAAACTACAGTAATCCCTTGCTACATCACGGTTCGTTTATCGCGGTTTCACTTTTTTATTTTTTTTTATTTTGAAAATTTGTGACAAAAAAATCACATATAAGTCGCTCCTCAGTATAAGTCGGCCCCCCACCCAAACTATGAAAAAAACGCGACCTATAGTCCGAAAAATACGATAATGACAACACACAATACAACACAACACAACACAACAATACTTACCTTTCCTTTAAAATCTTTTTCTCTACCTAACACAGACAGATAATGGGAGAATGTGTCACAATGTGAAGGAGATGTATTGGGTAATGCAGAAACAAAACAAAAACTATTATTTATTGTTAGACACATTATCCACTAGGCTACTTTCCTCTTGACATTCATTAAATTGACAATGAAGGGACTTGAACCCCTTAATCTTCTGATCCAAAGTCAGTTAACTTCACTTGAATCTAGGCTGTAGATTTACTGTATATGCTCAAAAATCATTGCACTGCTATCACTTGTCAGAATTTCCTGTATGGCTATCTGGCCTAATGGATAAGATTTCAAATCTAAACAGATCTTCATGTCTAGTGTATCATCAAATTGAAAGAGGAAAATATAGGTAAACTGTTTGTGTGCTGTTTTGATCTTTGTTGTGATGACCCCAAATGTCATTGACAAAAGCCAAAAGAAAGAGGCAAATTTTTCATCTTATGTACAATTTTTAATTTGTTTCTCTTGACTCCAGTCGAGCAACCTGTGCTTGCTGATATTCACAATCCCTGCTTACTTTGCTGCCCTACCCCTTAAAAGAAGAAAAGTTATTTTAGTCTGAGCAACCTGCTCCCGACTGAAAGTAGGGTTTCTAACTAAGGTTTCCAACTAGGACTAGGGTTTCCAACTAGGGCTAGAGTTAGGGTTAGGGCTAGTTTGGACTAGGTATATAAAAAGTCTGCCCCACCTGAGGACCGAACTCTTGACCTTCAAATTGTGAGACTGACATGCTAGTACCTGCACTAATGAGGCTGTGCATTTGCAGTTTTACAATTCTTTTTTACTGTAAAATTGATCAAACCACCGGCCATTTCAATCAAACTGAACTTCACAGAAAGAAAAAGTGACTGTAAGTCTGAGCAACTCGGGTTAGGGAAGCCAACTAAGGTTTCAAACTGTGGCCAGGGTTTTCCAACTGGGGTTTCCAACGAGGATGAGGGTTTCCAATTAGGGCTAGAGCAGGGGTGGCCAACCAGTCAGAGACTAAGAGCCACATTTTTTACTGTGTCATCGCAAAGAGCCACATCATACACATGAGCACACATGAACACCCCCCCCCCCACACACACACACACCACACAAACACGCACGCGCACGCACGCGCACACGCGCGCACACACACACACACACACACACACACACACACACACACACACACACACTGCTCAGCCAAATTTATTGTGTGACATTATTATGTCACGCACCAACATGATAATGACAAATTGACTCCTACAGTACTAAAACCGCAGACCAAAGACCACATTTTCAACAATGAACATTGTGTGCATTGTCTCACACAGACAAACTCTCAGTTCAACAAATTCCACAAACAAAAACATAATACGTTTTTTCACTTACTATGTGTGGCGGGACAGACCATTCGTTTGAGTTCGTCGTTTTCAGGAGACAAGATTTCAATAACGTCACTGAGGCATATTTTAACGAACTCCACTTCATTGTATGGCTTTTTAGCCCGTGCAATGTTCCAAGCCAGTTGAAACAATGCAAGTGTGACAGTCTCTGAGTGCTTCGTAATTTTTTTGAAAAACTGTACCTATTTTTCTGCCTGACTTTTCAAAGTCTCCAAACTTGTGCCTGCGAAATTCAGTCCATTTTGCAAAGTCCTTATCGATATTGGCATGAAGTGAGCTGAAGTGGCGCTGACCATTTGAAGCTTTTAAATGCGCCAATGACGTCCGACATATCAGGCAGAATGGCTTGCCATAGCATTCAACAAAAAACAACTTTAACTCTGTTAAAAACGTCCTGTGTTCATCGTCATATATTCGTTTAGCTGTGCATTTTTTCCTTGCCATTTTGGCAAGCGTCTTGTCAGCTTTTCTGGACCTAATGGGCCCCCGTAGTCAAAGTCGCCATTCATAAAAAAAGCGGGCAAAACCAATCTCTCTGTTTGTCCCTCCTCCTTTGCGGGATTTCACCTCACGCGCATGCGCGTTTGACCAAAATACCATATTGAACTCAAGCGAAGCAAATACGCACGAAAAATAAACACAAATGTTGATATGAACGTAAAAGAGCCGCATGAAACTAGCCAAAGAGCCGCATGCGGCTCGCGAGCCGCGGGTTGGCCACCGCTGGGCTAGAGTTAGGACTATATAAAAGTATGCCCCGTGTGAGGGTCGAACTCACGACCTTCAGATTATGAGACTGACACGCCTGCGCCAACGACGCTATGTTTTTGCATTTTGTGCAATTGTTTTTACTGTAAAACTGATTCAACCACCGCCCATTTTGATCAAACTTAACTAGGCTAGGATTTCCAACTAGGACTTACAGGAAAGGCTAGAGTTAGGGTTGGGCTAGATATAAATCATGCGCCGTGTGAGGATCGAACTCTCGACTTTCAGGTTACGACACTGACGCGCTACCGCCTGCGCCAACGAGACTTTGTGGCACCTGTCTTAAAATTCTTTTTTACTGTAAAAAAGATTCAACCACCGGCCATTTCCATCAAACTGAACTTCATCGAAAGAAAAAGTTACTTTTGTCTGAGCATTCTCAAACTTCCAACTGGGGATGGGGTTTCCAACAAGGGCTCGAGTTAGGGTTAGGACTAAATAAAACAGAGCCCCGTGTGAGGGTTGAACTCACGACCTTCAGTTTACTAGACTGACGCGCTACCGCCTGCGCTAACGAGGCCGTGAATAGTTGGTTTTACAAAGCTCTTTTACTGTAAAATTGATTCAACCACCGGCCATTTCAATTAAACTCAACTTCACAGACAGAAAACTTTATTCTATTCTGAGCAACCTACTATCTTCTGAAATTGACAATGATTTTACTGTGGACTATGGAAAACAGCGCCCCGTGTGAGGGTCGAGCTCACAACCTTCAGATTTTGAGACTGATGCACGACCACTTGCACTAACAAGGTAACATGTCAATTGCATTACAATTCTCTTTTACTGTAAATTGATTAATCCACAGGCCATTTGTCTGGAACAATTGTGAACTTCACTTCCCACCAAAGGCTGCAGTCATCAGAAGTCGTTGCCATGTTTCACTTGGTACAGTCTTTCACATGGCTATGTGGCCTAATGGATAAGGCGTCTGACTTCGGATCAGAAGATTGAGGGTTCAAGTCCCTTCATGGTCAACTTAATATTATTTATATGAGATCAACGACTTTATTTCAGTCTGAAGCAACTCTTGTATACTGTCAGAAAGGGTTTTGGTTTCTGATTTATTTTTTTGTTGTGCTGACTCCCCCCCAATCTCCGTTTTAAGTGCAAAAAGTGACAAAAACCAAAAGAAAAAATGCTTTCTCTATTACACACTAGGGCCAGCGTTTCCAACTAGGGCTAGGGTTTCCAACGAGGGCTCCAACTCCGGGTAGGGTTTCAAACTAGGAATTCCAACTGGGGCAAGGGTTTCCAATTAGGGTTTCCAACTTAGGCTGGGGTTTCCAACTAGAGACAACATTGGACAGCTGCCACTTGTTGGGAACCTTTAAATGTTTAGTCTTATCAACGAATGTGTTTCAGAGGCTAGATTTAAAACGTGGCTGCTGGTTTTCGTGAACCAAACCCATTAAAAAAAAGTGAAAGAATGAAACAATTCTCAATAGCAGAAGCCTGGTTAGCTCAGTTGGGAGAGCATGAGACTCTTAATCTCATGGTTGTGGGTTCAAGCCACACGTTGGGCGTCCCTGCTTGTTGGGAGCCGTTGAATTCTTAGTCTTATCAGTCTTTAAAAATTTCAGATGGCGATGTGGCCTCATGGATAAGGCGTCTGACTTCGGATCAAATGATTGGAGCGTTCGAGTCCCTTCATAGTCAATTAATGTGTCATGCTTTAGAAATCCAAAACTTTACTTCAGTCTGAACCAACTCTTGATTGAGTGATTGAACTTTATTCATCCCACAGCGGGGAAATTCACTTGTCACAGCAGCGCATATGAGTGCAAGAATAATACGAGTGCAAGAATAAAACAAGTGCCAGAATTACAAAAAGGGTAAATAACAGACAAGGATAAACACAAGTGCTGCTAGTAGAGACGAAACACATTCATTTTATCAGGTGGCATGCATGTTGTAAAGTCTGACAGCAGAGGGAATGAAGGACCTGCGGAACCGTTCCTTCCTACACCGAGGGTGCAAAAGTCTGCCGCTAAAGGAGCTGCTCAGGGACCGCACAATCTCATGGAGGGGGTGAGAGGTGTTGTCCATGATGGATTTAAGCTTAATCAACGTCCTCCTCTCACCCACAACCTCAATGGAGTCCAGGGGACAGCCTAGAACAGAGCTCGCTCTTCTGACCATCTTATTCAGTCTCCCCTTGTCCCAGTCAGTACTGCCCCCACCCCAGCTGACCACAGCGTAGATGATGGCCGAGGCCACCACAGAGTCATAGAAGGTCCGTAGAAGAGCCCTGCACACACCGAAGGACCTCAGTCTCCTCAGCAGGTGGAGGCGACTCTGGCCCTTTTTGTACAGGGCGTGGGTGTGATCAGTCCAGTCCAGTTTGTTGTTAAAGCGAACACCCAGTAATTTGTAGTTCTCCACTACCTCAATGCCCGATCCCTGGATGTTCACCGGAGTGAAGATGGGTGCTGTCCTCCCGAAGCTCACAATCAACTCCTTCGTCTTGCTGGTGTTCAGCTGAAGCTGGTTGAGCTCACACCAGCTGACAAAGTCCTTGATGACCAATCTATATTACAGATCGTTCCCCTACGAGACATTTCCAACAATGGCCGTGTCGTCGGAAAACCTCTGGATGTGGCAGTGAGCGGTGTCGTGGGTAAAGTCTGAAGTGAACAGGGTGAAAAGGAAAGGAGAGAGCACCGTGCCCTGGGGGACACCAGTGCTGCAGCGCACCACGTCGGACTCACAGCGATGTAACCTCACATACTGCGGCCGGTCGGTGAGGAAGTCCGTTGTCCATGCAGCCAGGCGCTGGTCCACACCCGCCTTCTCCATTTTTACCCGAAGCAGTGACAGCTGGATGGTGTTAAAAGCGCTGGAGAAATCGAAGAACATGATCCTCCCAGTGCTCCTGTTGTCCTCCAGGTGAAGCAGTGTTCTGTGCAGTCAATAAATCACTGCATCGTCCACCCCAACACCAGGCCGGTAAGCAAACTGCAGGGGGTCCAGCTGCGCTCCCACTAATGAACGCAGGTGACCCAGGATGATCCTCTCCATAGTCTTCATCAGGTGGGAAGTCAAGGCAATAGGCCTGAAGTGGTTAGGCTCCTTGGGGCGCGGCACCTTCGGTACAGGGACCACGCAGGAGGTCTTCCACAGTCCTGGGACCTTGTTCAGGCTCAGGTTGAACAGGTACCTGACCACACCACTCAGCTGGTCCACACAGTCCCTGAGCAGTCTCGGCCAGATGCCGTCTGGGCCCGGGGTCTTCTCTGCCTCGATCTTTCTGAGGTGACTCCTCACCTGAAGATCTGTAAAGGAGAGGGGGATGTCGGAAGACCGGGGTGATGGAATGGAGAGGGGGGTTGAGAGGGGGTTGGTGAGCTGGCGTGGGGGCTGGAGTGTCGAAGGTGGCAGAATGAGGTGCGGAGCGAGGTGAAGGGACGGGAGGGAGGCGGAATCAAATCTGTTGAAGAACAGATTGAGTTCATCCACCCGGTCCTTGTCCCCATAAGCTGGTTTCCGATCAGCCCCTTTACCATGGCCCGAGATGGACTGCAGACCCCTCCAATGTCAGTTATAAGTTCAACAAAAACCAAAAGAAAAAATGCCAAGTTTTCTCTGTTGCAGATGTTTTGGTGTGTTGATCACTAAAACAATGTTAAAATGAGGAGGCCTGAAAGCACTGCTTTTACAATTCAGGAATATACAAACGTTTTGTGTGCCAAATCTTCATTACAGCCTAGCAGAATCCTGATTAAAGGTACAAAAAGACAGGCAATGACTATGTGTGTCCGCTGGTTCTTCTCTGCAACACAGGAAGTTTGCATTAACAGGGACACTACAGTTGTGCCCATCGGCAAAAGGCAGCCCCCAACTACCACATGAGTAGCCGACAGGCCTGTTCTAAAACAGCTCACTGATGAGGACGTATTATTTTCAAGGAATGTTCTAGAAGTAATCGTTGTTAAAAAAATAAAAGAACACATGATGGTGGTACTTGGAGATCACTGTTTATATATACACACACAAATATATATATTGAGTCTAGGGAGACAAATATACCGCAAACTGTGGGTAGGTGTCAGGTGATGAACCACAGAAGAAATCACAGTTACCAAAGAAAGATGACAAGCCTCATTTTGAAACAGAGCTAAACATCAGGGATGAGAACGGCAAATGAAAAAAAACACTGAAAAGTAGCCGGGGTATGGGGGCCACATGCCCCACTTGCCGCAGGGGGCCAGGGGCCGCAGGCCCCCCCCAATGGGGGCGCAGTGGGCCGGGGGCCACTTGCCCCAATTGGGGGATGCAGGGGCCACAGGCCCCTATTGGGGGCCACAGGGCCCACAGGCCCTACTTGGGGGCCGCAGAGGGCCAGGGACAACACCCCAGAGGGGGCTCAGGGGGAAAAGCTCCCTGGAAACTCCTGCATTTTGGCAGTATAGCAACCCCAAAACCATTAATTTCATCACTCGATTTCAACAGTTTTGTTAAAAAAATATTCCTGCTTGGTGGGCTGCCAAGGTGAATATAATACAGTCAAGCCTCGGTTTTCGACCACAATCCGTTCCAGAAGGCGGTTCGAGAAGCGAATCGGTCGAATTCCGAATCTATCTTTCCCATTCCAAATAATGGAACATTTTTAATCCGTTCCAAGACTTTTTTAAGCATTTTTTCATTTGCGCATTTTTGTCCGATCGCGCAACTGCAGCGCACCGCCGAACGCGCAACAGTAGCGCGTTGCCGACCGCGTAACTGCACCGCGCTGGTTGCATTATTGTGACAGAGCCGTCACTGAAATTTAGAAAATATTTTTAAACTCCTGATGTACTTTCCAATATTCAAGTGGACCTAAGTGCGCAGGGAGCTTAATATATTCCGATCGCGCAACCGCAGCGCGCCGGGCGCTCACTGTCGCATTGCTTTAAAAGCGTCTTTGTGTTCCGAGTTGTAAAATGACGCTGCTCTCGAGCCATGCCCATCTGAAGCAGTTCGTGATCCCGTTTGACTTGTCTATTTCCCTGGCACGATCCTCGTCTTTTTTCTCTAAAACCTTCGGCATGCTGGCTAAAACCTTTGCTAATCAGGCAAATGAGTAGGCAAATGATGTGACGAAAGTAGCGCCAAAATGCTGCCGAAAATAATTCAGTTGTTGTCGCAATACTGCTGCCAGCCCCCCCATATACTATAACTACGCAGATCCGATGATCCCTAAGACTTGAGATGAGACAAAATTGGAAAGACTTTTTTGTTGACAGTGTCTGTGAGTTACTTCAACAAAAAAAGTTCACAAAAAGTACACATAGCTAATGTTGACCACAAAATGGCATGTGAGCTAGCCAGGAGTCCTGGAATCTTCTGATCTGTAGACAGATGCGTTATCCATTGCTCCACTCGCCCCACGGGAATATGTGGCTTGTAAACTTGTGTGTAACACTTTTGTAAAAATGAAAAAAAAAAAAAATTGGTGACATTATTTGAATACGCCATGATGCTTTATCCATTGCGCCACTCGCCCAACAAGTTACGGCTATTGACCGTAAACTTGTGTGGAAAATCGTCATTGTCCAAAAGATGGCAGTTTAGCAAGAGTGACCAAGGTACAAATTCCACAAAGCAATTTGATTATGCCATGACCAAGATGTTAACTGGGGTTGCTGCGGCCACAACGCAGAGTACTAACCACTATACGATCGTGGCCAATATGCACAACTGATTTAATGGTCCTGCATACAATCGTGTAGTGTTTAATTCCGTTGTGTTCGATTCGAATCTGGGTTATGGCATAATCAAATTACCGTTTTTTTCCATGTATAATGCGCAAAATTTAACTAATTTATTCCTAAAATCTGGGGTGCGCATTATACATGGGTACAATTTTTTTAATTTTTTTTTTTTTATTTTTTTTTTGTGAAGAAAATCATGGTACAACAATTTTTGAAGAAAATCTTGTCACGGATGGTTCTTTACAACGTCACTTTCCTCTCTTTCATTTTAACCTAACTGATCGCGGTGGTGCCTTTCTGGGCAGTCGGAGAAATCAACGCCAACAAAAAAAATACATCCAGCCTAGTTAAGAAATCACCAGAAAGATCACCATGACAATTGTGAATATAAATAAATAATTATTATATATATTATATATTATTATTATAATAATAAATAATTGTGATAAATAACTGGAACATCACTCAAATATTGGTGATCCAGTTGAGAGTCTCACATATTTCTTCGCTATTGAGTTTGCTACTGCATGTGCAGTGATACTGACCGGCAGAATAACATCCGGTTGTTCCCAAAGATGATCTTTTTTCTGAAATAATTTTATGTTTACGGACTTAAGTAACCCGGCCGGGTCATACCAAAGACTATAAAAATGGGACCCATTGCCTCCCTGCTTGGCACTCAGCATTAAGGGTTGGAATTGGGGGGTTAGATCACCAAATGATTCCCGAGCGCAGCGCCGCTGCTGCTCACTGCTCCCCTCTCCCCCAGGGGATGGATCAAAATCACACGGGGATGGGTCAAATGCAGAGGACAAATTTCACCACACCCAGACGCGTGTGTGACGATCATTGGGACTTTAAAAAAAAAAAAAAAACGTTGGAAACTTTGGAATCCAAAGTGCTTCCAAACGAATGACTTGAAGCCCAAAGGGGAGCGAATTTCATCGTCTTCTTGGACACTAGCCATAGCACCAGCCCAGGAGCCGCGTAGTTGTCGGCTCCCCTTTCACGTGCCTGCTCTGCTCACAACACAGCACGCCGCGTACTGCTCCCGGAAAGAGGAAGCAAGCAACAATGAACTGGATTTCAAAATAAAGTCGCGTCTAATGTCCGAGGTCAAACACGGCGATATAAATCGATGTTTACGTTTAGCATCGATGCCAATAAATCGTAGAGCATTATATCGATTAATCGATGTGTATCGATGAATCGTTACACCCCTAGTTGATATCATTACATCGTAAGATGGCGCCGCGGATGGCCACCTCGGTGACTCGCTCTATATTTGTTATTTTACATCTTTTTAACCTCACTTTGTATCATACTTCCGGTTTGCCACGTAGAGCGCCGCAGCGTCACTTGAGAGAGGATCTACATTCCTACATTTCTATATGCTTTTCTAATTTTTCCTCGCTTTTTACGTTTTTTACTCCAGTTTTGGGAGTTTACTATTGTTGAAAGTCACGGACCGTCAATTCCTGCCATTTCAACCACGTCACTGTTTGGCTCTCAGCGGAGGCTTCGTGGCTGTTTGTCTACCGTCGATCATCGGACACGTAAGTATGGCTGCGGATCAAGAGGTTTGTACGGCTTTGTGCACCAACTGCACCCTTCTCTTAGAGAGGTTGTCCCTGCTAGAGGGACATGTCCGCCAGCTTGAGGAGAATAGTGTGATAACAGTAGATTTTGGCGGACACAGATGCGGACTGTAGTCAGCCCGCTAGCCCAGTTAGCATTAGACTTAGACTTAGACTTAGACAAACTTTATTGTCATTTTGTCAACACTGGGTGTACACAAAACGAAATTACGTTGCGTACGGCTTTCAACAATGTAGTGGTATTGCGGCTGGTTAAAAAGTGACATTCTATATAAAAATATGAAATAAGATAAGTATAGAGTACAAAGTGCAGCAGTGATAAAGTATGTAAACAGTGCAGGAGACAAAAACCGTATTTACAAGTGTGCAGAGGAATGCTACGTTTGAATGTTCAACAGTCTGACGACAGCAGGGAAAAAACTATTGCAGAACCTGGTGGACCTGCAGCGGATGCTGCGAAACCTCTTCCCAGACGGCAGCAGGGAGAACAGTCCATGGTGAGGGTGTGATGGGTCACTGATAATACGGGCTCGGGACACGCAGCGCTGGGATGACAAGTCCTGAATGGAGGGAAGAGGAGCCCCGATGATCCTCTCTGCTGTCCTCACCACTCTCCTCAGGTTCTTCCAATCGGAGGCGCTGCAACCTCCACACCACACCGAGAGACAGCTTGTCAGAATGCTCTCTATGGTGCTTCGGTAGAACGTCCTCATGATGGGTGGGGGCAGGTGGGCTCTCCTCATCCTCCGCAGGAAGTACAAGCGCTTCTGTGCCCTCTTGACTAGTGTTGTGGTGTTCACAGTCCAGGTGAGGTCGTCTGTGATGTGGACCCCCAGGAATTTAGTGCTGCTGACCACCTCCACAGCTGAGCTGTTGATGATCAGTGGAGCGTGGTGAGGCTGGTTCTTCCTGAAGTCGACGATGATCTCCTTCGTCTTCTCCACATTCAGGATCAGGCTATTTTCTCTGCACCAGCCCACCAACTGCTCCACCTCCTCTCTGTAGTCCAGGTCGTTGATGTCCCTGATGAGGCCCACCACCGTTGTGTCGTCTGCAAACTTCACGATGTGATTGGTGGTGAACCTGGGGGCGCAGTCGTGTGTCATCAGGGTGAACAGCAGGGGGCTCAGGACGCAGCCCTGAGGGGAGCTGTGCTGAGGGTGATGACATCTGAGGTGTTCTGTCCGACCCGGACTGACTGAGGTCTGTTGGTGAGGAAGTCTAGCAGCCAGTTTCGAAGGGGGGTGCTGAAGCCCAGGTGTTCCAGTTTTTCCACCAGATGCTGTGGAATGATGGTGTTAAACGCTGAGCTGAAGTCCAGGAACAGCAACCGCACGTGGGTGTTCCTCTCCTCCAGGTGAGCCAGGCTCAGGTGAAGAACGGAGGAGATGGCATCCTCAGTAGAGCGGTTCTGGAACGGGTCGAATGTTGGGGGGAGTCCGGAGACGATGTGTTCTTTAAGCAGCCTTTCGAAGCACTTCATCATGATGGGAGTCAGTGCCACAGGTCTGTAGTCATTCAATGAGGTGATTTGAGGTTTCTTCGGCACCGGAATGATGGAGGCAGCCTTGAAGCATACTGGCACTGTGGCTTGGCCCAGCGAGATGTTAAAAATGTCTGTGATGACACCAGCCAGCTGACCTGCACATTCCTTGAACACCCGCCCAGGTATGTTGTCGGGGCCTGGGGCCTTACGTGGGTTGACTCTTCTCAGAGTCTTCCACACGTTGGCTGAGTCAAGGCAGAGTGCCTCCTCTTCCTGGTGGGGAACAGTTTTAACTGCAGGAGTGCTGTTTAGTGCCTCAAATCGCCCAAAGAAGTTATTTAGACCATTTAGGAAGTCAGCATCAACCTCACCCAACGGGGGGGAGGGTAAGTTGTAGTCCGTGATCGCCCGTATGCCTTGCCACATACTCCTGGTGTTATTGGCGTCGTGGAAAAAATCCTGAATTTTTCGACTGTGGCTTCGCTTCGCTAACCTGATGGCACGGTTCAAGTTGGCTCTCGCTGTCCTCAGTGCCTCCTTGTCGCCAGACTTGAAGGCTGAGTTCCGTGCTCGTAGCGTATGACGTACCTCCTCAGTCATCCAGGGTCGTTGGTTGGCTCGGGTGATGATGTTCTTAGTGGTGCTGACGTCCTCGGTGCATTTGTTGATGTAGGCTGACACAGTCATGGCGTACTCATCAATGTCGATCTGATTGTCATATGTTGCTGCTGATTTGAACATGTCCCAGTCAGAGCACTCAAAGCAGTCCTGGAGTGCCTCCATGGCCCCCTCAGACCACACCCTCACCTGCTTCACTGTGGGTTTTGCTCTGATCAGCAGGGGCCTGTATGCAGGGATTAGCATAACAGATAGGTGGTCTGAAGAGCCGAGGTGGGGGCGGGGGGCTGCTCTGAATGCATCCTTTATATTGGTGTAAACCAAGTCCAGAGTGTTCTCTCCCCGAGTTGGAAAATCCACGTGTTGGTAAAAATGAGGGAGAATAGTCTTCATGTTAGCCTGGTTGAAGTCCCCAGCAATGATGAAAACACCCTCTGTGTGCGTGGATTGCCGCTCACCGATTGTCCGATAGAGAACACTCATGGCCTCTTTAGTATTAGCGCTAGGAGGCACATACACAGCCGTGATGCTAACAACAGTAAACTCCCTGGGCAGGTAGAAGGGTCTGCAGTTAACAGTCAAAAGCTCGATGTCCGAAGAGCAGAAGCTGGCGACAGATCTAGCATTTTTGCACCAGTTGTTGTTGATGTAGACACACAGCCCACCTCCTCGGGATTTACCGCTTAGTTCGCTGTTTCTGTCGGCGCGGAATGTAGCGAGCCCCTCCAGGCTAACGGCGTTGGACGGTATTGATGAGTTCAGCCATGTCTCCGTCAGGATGAGAGCGCAGCAGTTTTTAACCTCCCTCTTTGAAGAGAGTTCCAGTTGTAGATGGTCCATTTTATTATCCAGTGAGCGGACGTTGGAGAGGAAGATGGATGGAAGCGGCGGTTTGTAGGGGTTAGCTTTAAGCTTAGCCGTTAGCCCACCTCGACAGCCGCGCTTCCGCCGCCGGTCACACCGCCTACGCTTACTCCTCCTCCGGCGTGTGCTGCCCGGCGAGCCCGCTGCATTGTGAGCTTCTGGGGCTAGTGCCCGAAGCACTCCGAGGCTACGTAAACAGACTAGGGTAGTTGTGGCTACGAGTCCGAAAACACTTGATGACCGTACCTCCAGCAGGCGCTGGCGATCATATACTAACCTACTGGATGGATAAACTAAACTTTGTGTTGTTTGTAGTGTCCTAGGCGACATATTTTGTGAAAATGCTCGTCGGTTGTCGAGAGCCGTTGCAGCCGCAGCCAACTGGGGCGCCGCCATCTTGAATCTTGAATTAGCCCCAAGCGGCTTGCTAACCGCGATGAGCCAGTTAAGACGCATAGCCGTCCCAAGCCATCTCGGCCTACTGGCTCTCGCATCTTGGTCATAGGTGACTCCATCACACGAAAAACACCACACTTAAAAATCCAGCCACGGTAATGTGTATCCCTGGAGGCAGAGCACCCGACATAGAAGCTAATCTAAGGGCGCTAGCTCGCAATAGGTCTAGTCAACAGCGTAGGTCCAACAACACTAGCCACTCGGATATAGTGATACACGGTGGCTCCAATGATATATTTCAAGCATATATCGGCTCTATTGATAATCTTACAAATGAATTTAATGCGACATTGTTAAATGCCATCGACTCGGTAGTGCCACTACGTCTGAAAACTCGCCGTAGAAAGCCTACTACACGGTTCACAGGTGAAACACGGACGCTTAAGCAATTATGTAAAAAGCATGAACGAAAATGGCGTTGAACCAAACTTGAGGTTTTCCATCAGGCATGGCGCGATAGCCTCCTGAAATACAAAGATGCGCTTATTTTAGCAAAAACTAATTATTTCTCGCAAATTATTAATCTCAATAAAAACAATCCTAAATACTTATTTGATACAGTGGCAAAGCTGACGTGGTGCCATCCGACCTCCGATAGCTCCTTCCACTCAGCCGACGGGTTCATGAAATTTTTCGCTTGAAAGATTGAATCCATTAGGGATGAGATCAAGATGACAGTTCCAATCGCTCAGTCGAGACCGCCCATTACCGGCGCTGACGAACATGCAATAACCCTATCAAATTTTAAAAGTGTGTCCGTTGAAAGGCTCACGCAATTGGTTAGTGCGGCTAAGCAAACGACATGTTCACTCGACCCGCTCCCAGCCAAACTATTTAAAGAATTACTTCAAATTTTAGGACCGTCCGTCTTAAATATAATTAATCTGTCTGTCTCCTCTGGACAGCCTTTAAAACCGCTATCATTAAACCGCTACTTAAGCGACCAAATCTCGACCCGGACTGTCTCAGTAATTATAGGCCGGTTTCAAATCTCCCATTCGTAGCAAAACAACGAGTAGTCCATGGTAATGCGACCTCTGAGCTCTATAACGTCACTTGTGGTGTCCCGCAGGGATCGGTACTCGGACCAATTCTATTTAATATGTATATGATTCCGCTTGGGGACATAATACGTAAATATAACATTAGTTTTCAATGTTAGGCGGATGACACTCAATTATATATGCCGTTATCGATGACAAATCCGCAGGACTGTTGTAATCTTGAGGCGTGCCTTGCGGAGATCAAGCAATGGATGTCTCTCAATTTCCTTCGTCTTATCCCAGATAAAACTGAGATGTTGATAATTGGTCCAGCTTGTTATCACCACTTATTTAAGGAAACCACTATAACTATGGATAACTGTACTATCACTCAGAGCGATACTGTAACTAATCTCGGGGTAACATTTGACCAAACGCTCTCCTTTCAAAAGCACAATAAGAACATAACTAAAATTGCGCTTTTTTACCTCCGTAATATTCGTAAGATTCGTCCGATTCTCTCGTGATGCGGAAACTATTATACATGCGTTTATTATGTCGCGCCTGGACTACTGTAACGCATTATCAAAGTCAAAGTCAAAGTCTGCTTTATTGTCAATTTCTTCACATGTCAAGACATACAAAGACATTGAAACTGCGTTTCCTACTATCCCACGGTGGAGACAAGACATATTACACCCAATTGGTCCACAGACAAACAAAACATTCAAGTAAACAATACACAAAGTAAAAATAAGAAGGCACATAGTATATAAATGTATTATTTATTTATATAAAGGCCGGTCCACGAAAATATTTCTGACACGTAACCGGTCCGTGGCGCAAAAAAGGTTGGGGACCAGTGATTTAGTAGAAGGTGGCTACAGATAAAAGTTTGAGTTCATTTTGAAAAACTAACAGGTCACTTAAGATGCACGCACAACCAATGCAGCTCTCTAATAACTCTGCTGCAAACATAGGTTAACGCACTTGGGTTGAAAACCGAACCCCAGTCTTTCACGCGACAAGCAGAGATACTATCCACGATACTAACAAGGAACATGCCCTGTGTTGGGGCAAGATGGACTGCTTGGCGGGAGAAAGGAAAGGGAGGAAGCAGAAAGGGGAACGCTCACAGAACACATGCGCTTATAACTATTATGTGGATTTTAACCATCTGTAAACGTTATTAAAACAGTACTGAAATGGGGCAATCTGCTGGTCTTTTTCGTATATGCCTGCCTTCAAGTTTAGAGGGCACTACCTTTAGGGGGCATAAGAGGTTAGGGTTAAAGGTGAGGGGGTTACCGTTAGCGAGTTAGCAGGTTAGGGGTTAATTATTAGGGTTTGGTTATTGTTCTGGTTTTAGAGTTAGCGTTAGGGCTTGAAGTTAGGGAATTAGGAGCCTTAGGCCAACCAGATTCCATTTATTCCATTAATCACTGACATTCAGTCTTCAGGTCCATGGGCTACCAATCGGAATGTAACGGGGTCAGCTGGTCGACTATGGAGCTCATCGGTGCAGGGGAATGATTCTCGCTTAGGGTGCATCATTACCTGGGTTTAACTCCCGGACGATCTCTTCTTGGAAACACTGTTGTCTATCATTATGTGGAGCGTTTGACAGGCCAACGTTACACGGAATGTAACATGGTCTGCAAGCTTCCGTCATGGCTCGTTGGTCTAGGGGTATGATTCTTGCTTTGGGTGTCGGAGGTCCTGGGTTCAACTCCCAGACAAGCCCTTCTTTAAAACGTTGCTGTTGATCAACTAGCCCAATTTAATTTTGGGCGCTAGCCCGAATCCATACACGGTGGATGGCGGCAGTGATATTTGAGAAGTGAAATGAAGTTTATTGGATTTGCAGACAGTGTGCAATCATTATTTCATCAAAAGTAGGCAGGTACATAAATTTGGGCACCCCAAGAGAAAAAATGACAATATTTCAATATCAATATTTAGTAGATCCTCCTTTTGCAGAAATAACAGCCTCTCGACCAGTGGTTCTTAACCTGGGTTCGGTCGAACCCTAGGGGTTCGGTGAGTCGGTTTCAGGGGTTCGGCAGAGCCTCCACTCCGGAGGTCCAAACACACCTGATTAATAAATTCGCATATCTGAACTGGTCTCGCAAAGGCAACAGCAGAAGTCACACTGATTTGCTGGTATGTCATTTGTTGTGAATTCATGCATTGTGTTGGTTCTATTCTTTGAACAAGGTGATGTTTATGCACGGCTCATTTTGTGCACCAGTAAAAACATCTCTGTCTTCAATTTGAAAAAATAAATATATATTCACAAAAGAGGGGTTCGGTGAATGGGCATATGAAACTGGTGGGGTTCAGTGCCTCCAACAAGGTTAAGAATCACTGCTCTAGACACTTCCTATAGCTTCCAATGAGTGTGGATTCTGGTTGAAGGTATATTTCACCATTCTTCTTGACAAATCTGAAAGTCCCATAAACTTCATTTCACTTCTCAAATATCATTGTGTCTGTCCGCTATATGATATATTTTACTGATATTGCCTCTGAACAGGCGAGCAAGTGCTCCTCCGGCCGTCATGACTACATTCTACCGTGGCACCATTGAGAGCATCCTCTCCAGTTGTATCGCTGTTTGGGGTGGTAGCTGCACTGAATACAACATGAAGGCCCTGCAGCGCATAGTGAACACAGCTGGTAAGATTATTGGTGCTTCACTCCCCTCCCTGAAGGACATTTACACCTCCCAT
Organism: Syngnathus acus; assembly: GCF_901709675.1. Taxonomy (NCBI): domain Eukaryota; kingdom Metazoa; phylum Chordata; class Actinopteri; order Syngnathiformes; family Syngnathidae; genus Syngnathus; species Syngnathus acus. The sequence goes on from NW_023590235.1 coordinate 43,636, forward strand.
CTCACCCGCAAGGCGACCGCGATCGTGAGTGATGTGAGTCACCCCGCTCACTCTTTGTTTGATCTTCTGCCCTCTGGGAAGAGGTACAGGAGCCTGCGCTTCCGCACCACCAGACTCACCAACAGCTTCATACTCCAGGCTGTTATGATCCTGAACTCTCTCCCCCCTTCTGCGTAGCGTCCTGTACTTTTGCGGTATATTCTGACTGTCTGCTGTATGCACACTTGCTCCATTTTTGCTCCTCTTATTTATTATGTTATTTATTTATTTATTATTTATTCATCACTCTTATTTATTCATTGTTTGTGCCTTCTTGTTTTTATTTTTCGTGTTGTTTACTTGTATGTATATTGTGTACTATGTCTTGTCACCGTGGGATAGTGGGAACGTAATTTCGATTTCTTTGTGTGTCTTGGAATGTGAAGAAATTGACAATAAAGCAGACTTTGACTTTGACTTTTGACTTTGATAAAGGAAAATCTTGAAATAGATTTTGCATACAAATGATACTTTTGCATATGACCGTATATGTAACTCGGAGAACATGTGATTGATTACTTTATCAAATACTATTTGACTAAATATTTGAGGTCCCACTGAAACTTAAAACTCGGATCACGGGATTCAGAGTCCAGAGTGCTAATCATAACACCATGGAATAGACACACACACGCACGCGCACACACGCGCACACACCACGCGCGCACACGCACACGCACACACACACGCATCCTTGTTAACCTCCCTCTGCAGGACCCAAAGTACTTTACTGAGTTGTGGGGTCCACCCTTTCTAGTGGTCCAAGAACTATGAAAAAAAATCAGGCAAGTCTCAAAAAAAATCTTGTTACTAAAAATCACTTTCAATAAACACAATTCAAAACTTTATTTTACATGTCAGTTTTTCAGTCACATGTGGGGCCTGTTTCTAACCTTCAGGCTTTGCGGGGTCCACCTTTACACACATGAGATTTTTAGTCAGTTATGGGGCTCGCTTTTAATATTTCAACCTTAAGAGGTCCACCTATACACACATGACAAATAGTGAACAAATGGTGAAACAGGACCAGCCATGTGTTTCTACCTCTGTTAAGGGAAGCTCTTTCACTCATATTTTCTCCTCATGGTGGTTATTCTATTTTTGACAAAGTACTTAACAGCTTTCCAGTCTCTGTTACTCAGTGCTTGTGGTTCTGCAGCAATGCATCTCTCGCAGTCAAACTTACCAGGAACCTGATTTGTCAATATATACTTCCTTAAATGTTTATTTACTGCAGCACATTCCTCTGGGGTCCAGCTTCTTTTCACAACTTTTTCTTTACCTAAGGGCATAAGAAGAGCACTTTTTAGTTGACAACTTAATTAGAACAAGACTGCATAAAGAATACATTCACTTTATGTACAATAGTCCGACAAAATAATTTAAATGAGATATTTTAAAAAGTCAACTATCTTTGTCAACGGTGATGAGCCCACAATAGACATAAGTAAATCAGTTATTATCTGGGATATTAATCCGGTCATTTAAGTTGCTCGGTGGTCTTCAGTGTCAGCTGTTTTCATATTAACAAAATTAAAAATAGATGCACAAAAGGGCAATATTAGAATGGCCCCAGTTTTGGAGGTGGGGGAAAGAGGTCTCTCATTTTCTTGACTACTTTTAAGCAGTTTTGCATTTGACCAGAGTGTCACTGCTGGTAGATGAAGCAATTCCTGGCCCCTACAGAGGTTGCACAGGCAGCACATTGGGATGCACCATTTCTCTGACAAAACCATTAAGAACAGATACAAGTTGTTGCAAAATCAGGGAAAATAAAAATCTGAAAAAAACTTTTTTCAGACAGTGTTTTACATGTATGGGGAATTTGCTTTGATAACGTGCTACACATAGACAAACAAAGATGATATAAATAAATTTGGATGGGTTAATTTTCATTTTATCACAAAATTCAACTATGATTGAAAAATCTAAACTTTAGACCTTACATGTCTAAGAAAAAAAGTCGTGGTGTTTAATATATTGGGGTCATCTAAATCTTAGTAAGCAGCATATGTGAGGATAATTAGATACTGATACAGTTGTAACAATTGGACAATTTAAAAGCAACCGTGATAAAGTTATATTGAAAAGGATTACTCCAAACTCACCTCACTTTTTGGCAGACTTTTCATTACTTGGGCCACGAGATGTGAAGGTACAAGAGGTCACTTCTATGACTTCTGGCATCAGCCCATCTGAAATGATGATTTTTAAGTACAGAAAAAAATATGTTAAACTTATCTTATTAGGACAGCAAACACACGGATCAAGGGTACAGTTTCTAACAGCAAACTAAAGAGAAAAAAAAACTATCTACACTTGTGCTCATAAGGAGTTATTTATTACAATAATGTCCTGTAGAACCAATCTTGTTGGAACCAAATTTGGATTTTGGTAAATACTAGACAGGAGCAGATATGAATGTAATGGACTATTTAAAAGTGGTGGAATTAAAAAAAATAAATAAAATCAATATTGAAAACGAGTACTGACCTTAAACTGCAGTTTTACAAACTCACCTTTCTTTTTGGCCATTTTCTTCCACTGAGACTTGAACTCAGGTCGCTGGGGTGAGAGTCCTAACCCTAACCCTAGCTCTAACCCTATTCCTAGCTCTAACCCTAACTGTAACCCTAACCCTAACTCTTACCCTAATCCTAACCCTAGCTCTAACCCTAGCTCTTACCCTATTCCTAACCCTAACCCTAGCTCTAACCCTAACTGTAACCCTAACTCTTACCCTAATCCTAACCGTAACCCTAGCTCTTACCCTATTCCCTAACCCTAACCCTAGCTCTAACCTTAAACCTAACCCTAACCCTAATCCTAGCTCTTACCCCTCACCTTTCTTTTTGGCCATTTTTTTCCACTGAGACTTGAACTCAGGTCGCTGGGGTGAGAGTCCTAACCCTAGCCCTAGCTCTAACCTTAACCCTAGCTCTAACCTTAACCCTACCTCTTACCCTACTCCTAACCCTAGCTCTAACCCTATTCCTACCTCAACCCTACCTCTTACCCTATTCCTAACCCTAGCCCTAGCTCTAATCCAACCCTAGCTCTTACCCTATTCCTAACCCTAACCCTAATCCTTACCCCTCACCTTTCTTTTTGGCCATTTTTTTCCATTGAGACTTGAACTCAGGTCGCTGGGGTGAGAGTCCTAACCCTAGCCCTAGCTCTAACCTTAACCCTACCTCTTACCCTAACCCTAGCCCTAGCCTTAACCCTACCTCTTACCCTAACCCTAGCCCTAGCTCTAACCCTAACCCTACCTCTTACCCTATTCCTAACCCTAACCCTAACCACCCTAACTCTAGCATATGGTATATGGTTTTATGGGGGAGCACACGAGCAACTCTGTTGCAAATTTTTCAAGGATAAGATATTTTTGGTCCCACTGGGATTTGAACTCAGGTCGCTGGGGTGAGCGTACAGAGCACTAACCACTACACTACAGAACCGACGCAATTACTTCATGGATGTTACCTATATGGTTTTATGGAGCAGCTCACAAGCAAATAGCATAGATAGGAATAGGTAAAATGTCAAATAGTTCAGGTTCCACTGGACTTGAACTCAGTCACTGGGTGAGAGACCAGAGCATTAACCCACTACACTATGGAACGCACACCAATATTCCATGGAAGTTACGTATATGGTTTTATGGAGCAGCTCACAAGCCAGATATAGGAATAGTATAAATAGGAATAGGTAAATGCCAAAATAGTTGAGGTTCCACTGAGACTTGAACGCAGGGCGCTGGGGTGAGAGTCTAGAGTACTAACCACTACAGTATGGAACCCACACTACTAATCCATGGAAGTTACCTATATGGTTTTATAGAGCAGCTCACAAGCAAATAGCATACATGGGAATAGGTAAATGCCAAAATAGTTGAGGTTCCACTGAGACTTGAACTCAAGTCGCTGGGGTGAGAGTCCACAGCACAAACCACTACAGTATGGAACCCACGGCATTACGTCATGGAAGTTACGTATATGGCTTTATGGACCAGCTCACAAGCAAATAGTATATATACATAGGAATAGGTAAATGCCAAAATAGTTGATGTTCCACTGAGACTTGAATTCCGGTCACTGGGGTGGGAATCTCTAAAACCACTCCAAGATCTAAAGTAAGTTCCACCAGTTGACATTGGTAACTCGGAGAACATGTGATTACTTTATCAAATACTATATGGCTCCTGTTTGCCGAGGTGTCCCTGGCACACTTTGCAAAGCAGACAACACTGACAAATAGATTTAGAAAATGTTGTTTTCCACCCAGTCTCAAACAGGGGGTCTTTCGCGTCTTAGAAGAACAGGATGACCAATACGCTATGGAAACTGCTGTGACGTCCAAAGCATTTTGAGAAGCCCTGGCAAAAGTTCACCAAAAGGGAGTGAGGAAGAAAGCAGGCACTTATGTAACTTTTTGATTTGCTTTTTCAAAACTGTGCCAGCAAAAGCAATTTTTCCATACAAAGAAATAAACCGCGTCGGGGAATTGAAGCCCGATTTGCCGAGCCCAGGCTGAGTCGTTTCGCTAAAGGGTACCTGATTTGAGACTGGGTGAAAAACCAGGTTTCGCACTTTTCTTTAACTTTTGCCAAGCTCTTCAAAAGGCTATGTGTGTCAGCGGCGGTTTCCATGGTGTAGTGGTTATCACATTCCCTCACACGCTGGAAGGTCCCTGGTTGGAAACAAGTCTTATGATCCTTTGATTTTAGGACTACCGCGTCGGGGAATTGAAAATGTGGGAGTAACAGATATTAGGTTTGTTTAATGGCAGTCAGTGCACTTCAGCAGATGAAACAACAACGTCAACTTCAATCAGAAGGCTATATTACTGACCAAAAGCAGGAACTAGGAAGGGAATGGAGGGAAGGATAAGGTCTGTTCTGTTATCACCTGAATGTCCTGTTATTTACTGAATGTACAGAGCCCCCCCGAGCACCGGCTGGAGGTCCACTGGAAAGCTCCATGATCCGTTGAAAATGCTTAGCCGCGGCCCTGGAAGCCTCGGCCGGCTAAAAAAGTTAGGCGCAGAGCCCCCCCGAGCACCGGCTGGAGGTCCACTGGAAGCTCCATGATCCGTTGAAAATGCTTAGCCGCGGCCCTGGAAGCCTCGGCCGGCTAAAAAAGTTAGGCGCAGAGCCCCCCCGAGCACCGGCTGGAGGTCCACTGGAAGCTCCATGATCCGTTGAAAATGCTTAGCCGGGTCCCTGGAAGCCTCGGCCGGCTGAAAAAGTTAGGCGGATAGCCTCTAGGAGAACCAGCTGGAGGTCCGCTAAAAGCTCCATGATCTGGTAAAAATGCTTAGCCGGGTCCCTGGAAGCCTAAGCCGGCGTAAAAAGTTAGGCGGATAGCCTCCTGGAGCACCGGCTGGAGGTCCGCTAAAAGCTCCATGATCCGGTAAAAATGCTTAGCCGGGTCCCTGGAAGCCTAAGCCGGCCAAAAAAGTTAGGCGGATAGCCTCCTGGAGCACCGGCTGGAGGTCCGCTAAAAGCTCCATGATCCGTTAAAAAATGCTTAGCCGGGTCCCTGGAAGCCTAAGCCGGCGTAAAAAGTTAGGCGGATAGCCTCTAGGAGAACCGGCTGGAGGTCCGCTAAAAGCTCCATGATCCGGTAAAAATGCTTAGCCGGGTCCCTGGAAGCCTCGGCCGGCTAAAAAAGTTAGGCGGATAGCCTCTAGGAGAACCGGCTGGAGGTCCGCTAAAAGCTCCATGATCTGGTAAAAATGCTTAGCCGGGTCCCTGGAAGCCTAAGCCGGCGTAAAAAGTTAGGCGGATAGCCTCCTGGAGCACCGGCTGGAGGTCTGCTAAAAGCTCCATGATCCGGTAAAAATGCTTAGCCGGGTCCCTGGAAGCCTCGGCCGGCCAAAAAAGTTAGGCGGATCGCCTCCTCTAGCTCCGGCTGGAGGTCCGCTAAAAGCTCCATGATCCGGTAAAAATGCTTGCCGGGTCCCTGGAAGCCTCGGCCGGCGTAAAAAGTTAGGCGGATAGCCTCCATGAGCACCGGCTGGAGGTCCGCTAAAAAGCTCCATGATCCGGTAAAAATGCTTAGCCCGGGGTCCCTGGAAGCCTCGGCCGGCTAAAAAAGTTAGGCGGATAGCCTCTAGGAGAACCGGCTGGAGGTCCGCTAAAAGCTCCATGATCCGGTAAAAATGCTTAGCCGGGTCCCTGGAAGCCTAAGCCGGCGTAAAAAGTTA
>NW_023590235.1:50384-100384 GCF_901709675.1 Syngnathus acus
TAACTTTTTACGCCGGCTTAGGCTTCCAGGGACCCGGCTAAGCATTTTTACCGGATCATGGAGCTTTTAGCGGACCTCCAGCCGGTTCTCCTAGAGGCTATCCGCCTAACTTTTTTAGCCGGCCGAGGCTTCCAGGGACCCGGCTAAGCATTTTTACCGGATCATGGAGCTTTTAGCGGACCTCCAGCCGGTGCTCATGGAGGCTATCCGCCTAACTTTTTACGCCGGCCGAGGCTTCCAGGGACCCGGCTAAGCATTTTTACCGGATCATGGAGCTTTTAGCGGACCTCCAGCCGGAGCTAGAGGAGGCGATCCGCCTAACTTTTTTGGCCGGCCGAGGCTTCCAGGGACCCGGCTAAGCATTTTTACCGGATCATGGAGCTTTTAGCAGACCTCCAGCCGGTGCTCCAGGAGGCTATCCGCCTAACTTTTTACGCCGGCTTACGCTTCCAGGGACCCGGCTAAGCATTTTTACCAGATCATGGAGCTTTTAGCGGACCTCCAGCCGGTTCTCCTAGAGGCTATCCGCCTAACTTTTTTAGCCGGCCGAGGCTTCCAGGGACCCGGCTAAGCATTTTTACCGGATCATGGAGCTTTTAGCGGACCTCCAGCCGGTTCTCCTAGAGGCTATCCGCCTAACTTTTTACGCCGGCTTAGGCTTCCAGGGACCCGGCTAAGCATTTTTAACGGATCATGGAGCTTTTAGCGGACCTCCAGCCGGTGCTCCAGGAGGCTATCCGCCTAACTTTTTTGGCCGGCCGAGGCTTCCAGGGACCCGGCTAAGCATTTTTACCGGATCATGGAGCTTTTAGCGGACCTCCAGCCGGTGCTCCAGGAGGCTATCCGCCTAACTTTTTACGCCGGCTTAGGCTTCCAGGGACCCGGCTAAGCATTTTTACCAGATCATGGAGCTTTTAGCGGACCTCCAGCTGGTTCTCCTAGAGGCTATCCGCCTAACTTTTTCAGCCGGCCGAGGCTTCCAGGGACCCGGCTAAGCATTTTCAACGGATCATGGAGCTTCCAGTGGACCTCCAGCCGGTGCTCGGGGGGGCTCTGCGCCTAACTTTTTTAGCCGGCCGAGGCTTCCAGGGCCGCGGCTAAGCATTTTCAACGGATCATGGAGCTTCCAGTGGACCTCCAGCCGGTGCTCGGGGGGGCTCTGCGCCTAACTTTTTTAGCCGGCCGAGGCTTCCAGGGCCGCGGCTAAGCATTTTCAACGGAACATGGAGCTTTTAGCGGAGCTCCAGCCGGTGCTCGGGGGGGCTCTGTACATTCAGTAAATAACAGGACATTCAGGTGATAACAGAACAGACCTTATCCTTCCCTCCCATTCCCTTCCTAGTTCCTGCTTTTGGTCAGTATATAGCCTTCTGATTTGAAGTTTGACGTTGTTGTTTCATCTGCTGAAGTGCACTGACTGCCATTAAACAACCTAATATCTGTTACTCCACATTTTCAATTCCCCGACGCGGAGTCTAAAATCAAAAGGATCATAAGACTTGTTTCCAACCAGGGACCTTCAGCGTGTGAGGGAATGTGATAACCACTACACCATGGAAACCGCGCTGACACACATAGCCTTTTGAAGAGCTTGGCAAAAGTTAAAGAAAAGTGCGAAACCTGGTTTTCACCCAGTCTCAAATCAGGTACCCTTTAGCGAAACGACTCAGCCTGGGCTCGGCAAATCGGGCTTCAATTCCCCGACGCGGTTTATTTCTTTGTATGGAAAAATTGCTTTTGCTGGCACAGTTTTGAAAAGCAAATCAAAAAGTTCATAAGTGCCTGCTTTCTTCCTCACTCCCTTTTGGTGAACTTTTGCCAGGCTTCTCAAAATGCTTTGGACGTCACAGCAGTTTCCATAGCGTATTGGTCATCCTGTTCTTCTAAGACGCGAAAGACCCCCTGTTTGAGACTGGGTGGAAACAACATTTTCTAAATCTATTTGTCAGTGTTGTCTGCTTTGCAAAGTGTGCCAGGGACACCTCGGCAAACAGGAGCCATATAGTATTTGATAAAGTAATCACATGTTCTCCGAGTTACAATGTCAACTGGTGGAACTTACTTTAGATCTTGGATGGTTTTAGAGATTCCCACCCCAGTGACCGGAATTCAAGTCTCAGTGGAACATCAACTATTTTGGCATTTACCTATTCCTATGTATATATACTATTTGCTTGTGAGCTGGTCCATAAAGCCATATACGTAACTTCCATGACGTAATGCCGTGGGTTCCATACTGTAGTGGTTTGTGCTGTGGACTCTCACCCCAGCGACTTGAGTTCAAGTCTCAGTGGAACCTCAACTATTTTGGCATTTACCTATTCCCATGTATGCTATTTGCTTGTGAGCTGCTCTATAAAACCATATAGGTAACTTCCATGGATTAGTAGTGTGGGTTCCATACTGTAGTGGTTAGTACTCTAGACTCTCACCCCAGCGCCCTGCGTTCAAGTCTCAGTGGAACCTCAACTATTTTGGCATTTACCTATTCCTATTTATACTATTCCTATATCTGGCTTGTGAGCTGCTCCATAAAACCATATACGTAACTTCCATGGAATATTGGTGTGCGTTCCATAGTGTAGTGGTTAATGCTCTGGTCTCTCACCCCAGTGACCTGAGTTCAAGTCTCAGTGGAACCTGAACTATTTTGACATTTACCTATTCCTATCTATGCTATTTGCTTGTGAGCTGCTCCATAAACCCATATAGCTAACTTCCATGGATTAATGGTGTGGGTTACATACTCTAGTGGTTAGTGCTCTGGACTCTCACCCCAGCGACCAGAGTTCAAGTCTCAGTGGAACCTCAAGTACTTTGGCATTTACCTATTCCTATCTATACTATTTACTTGTGAGCTGCTCCATAAAACCATATAGGTAACATCCATGAAGTAATGGCGTGGGTTCTGTAGTGTAGTGGTTAGTGCTCTGTACTCTCACCCCAGCGACCTGAGTTCAAATCCCAGTGGGACCAAAAATATCTTATCCTTGAAAAATTTGCAACAGAGTTGCTCGTGTGCTCCCCCATAAAACCATATACCGTATGCTAGAGTTAGGGTGGTAAGGGTAAGGCCTAGGGTTAGAGCTAGGGTTGGGTTAGAGCTAGGGTTGGGTTAGAGCTAGGGTTAGGGTTAGGAATAGGGTAAGAGGTAGGGTTAAGGCTAGGGCTAGGGTTAGGGTAAGAGGTAGGGTAAAGGTTAGAGCTAGGGCTAGGGTTAGGACTCTCACCCCAGCGATGGAAAAAAATGGCCAAAAAGAAAGGTGAGGGGTAAGAGCTAGGGTTAGGATTACGGTTAGAGTAAGAGCTAGGGTTAAGGTTAGAGCTAGGGTTAGAGCTAGGGTTAGGGTTAGGAATAGGGTAAGAGCTAGGGTTGGGTTAGAGCTAGGGCTAGGGTTAGGAATAGGGTAAGAGGTAGGGTTGAGGTAGGAATAGGGTTAGAGCTAGGGTTAGGAATAGGGTAAGAGGTAGGGTTAGGGTAAGAGGAAGGGTTAAGGTTAGAGCTAGGGTTAGGACTCTCACCCCAGCGACCTGAGTTCAAGTCTCAGTGGAAAAAAATGGCCAAAAAGAAAGGTGAGGGGTTAGAGCTAGGGTAAGAGCTAGGATTAGGGTTAGGTTTAAGGTTAGAGCTAGGGTTAGGGTTAGGAATAGGGTAAGAGCTAGGATTAGGGTAAGAGTTAGGGTTAGGGTTACAGTTAGGGTTAGAGCTAGGGTTAGGGTTAGGAATAGGGTAAGGGTTAGGAATAGGGTAAGAGGTAGGGTTAAGGTTAGAGCTAGGGCTAGGGTTAGGGTAAGAGGTAGGGTTACGGTTAGAGCTAGGGCTAGGGTTAGGACTCTCACCCCAGCGACCTGAGTTCAAGTCTCAGTGGAAGAAAATGGCCAAAAAGAAAGGTGAGTTTGTAAAACTGCAGTTTAAGGTCAGTACTCGTTTTCAATATTGATTTTTATTTATTTCTTTTTTAATTCCACCACTTTTAAATAGTCCATTACATTCATATCTGCTCCTGTCTAGTATTTACCAAAATCCAAATTTGGTTCCAACAAGATTGGTTCTACAGGACATTATTGTAATAAATAACTCCTTATGAGCACAAGTGTAGATAGTTTTTTTTTCTCTTTAGTTTGCTGTTAGAAACTGTACCCTTGATCCGTGTGTTTGCTGTCCTAATAAGATAAGTTTAACATATTTTTTTCTGTACTTAAAAATCATCATTTCAGATGGGCTGATGCCAGAAGTCATAGAAGTGACCTCTTGTACCTTCACATCTCGTGGCCCAAGTAATGAAAAGTCTGCCAAAAAGTGAGGTGAGTTTGGAGTAATCCTTTTCAATATATAACTTTATCACGGTTGCTTTTAAATTGTCCAATTGTTACTACTGTATCAGTATCTAATTATCCTCACATATGCTGCTTACTAAGATTTAGATGACCCAAGCAAGATATATTAAACACCACGACTTTTTTTCTTAGACATGTAAGGTCTAAAGTTTAGACCTTTTTTCAATCATAGTTGAATTTTGTGATAAAATGAAAATTAACCCATCCAAATTTATTTATATCATCTTTGTTTGTCTATGTGTAGCACGTTATCAAAGCAAATTCCCCATACATGTAAAACACTGTCTGAAAAAAGTTTTTTTCAGATTTTTATTTTCCCTGATTTTGCAACAACTTGTATCTGTTCTTAATGGTTTTGTCAGAGAAATGGTGCATCCCAATGTGCTGCCTGTGCAACCTCTGTAGGGGCCAGGAATTGCTTCATCTACCAGCAGTGACACTCTGGTCAAATGCAAAACTGCTTAAAAGTAGTCAAGAAAATGAGAGACCTCTTTCCCCCACCTCCAAAACTGGGGCCATTCTAATATTGCCCTTTTGTGCATCTATTTTTAATTTTGTTAATATGAAAACAGCTGACACTGAAGACCACCGAGCAACTTAAATGACCGGATTAATATCCCAGATAATAACTGATTTACTTATGTCTATTGTGGGCTCATCACCGTTGACAAAGATAGTTGACTTTTTAAAATATCTCATTTAAATTATTTTGTCGGACTATTGTACATAAAGTGAATGTATTCTTTATGCAGTCTTGTTCTAATTAAGTTGTCAACTAAAAAGTGCTCTTCTTATGCCCTTAGGTAAAGAAAAAGTTGTGAAAAGAAGCTGGACCCCAGAGGAATGTGCTGCAGTAAATAAACATTTAAGGAAGTATATATTGACAAATCAGGTTCCTGGTAAGTTTGACTGCGAGAGATGCATTGCTGCAGAACCACAAGCACTGAGTAACAGAGACTGGAAAGCTGTTAAGTACTTTGTCAAAAATAGAATAACCACCATGAGGAGAAAATATGAGTGAAAGAGCTTCCCTTAACAGAGGTAGAAACACATGGCTGGTCCTGTTTCACCATTTGTTCACTATTTGTCATGTGTGTATAGGTGGACCTCTTAAGGTTGAAATATTAAAAGCGAGCCCCATAACTGACTAAAAATCTCATGTGTGTAAAGGTGGACCCCGCAAAGCCTGAAGGTTAGAAACAGGCCCCACATGTGACTGAAAAACTGACATGTAAAATAAAGTTTTGAATTGTGTTTATTGAAAGTGATTTTTAGTAACAAGATTTTTTTTGAGACTTGCCTGATTTTTTTCATAGTTCTTGGACCACTAGAAAGGGTGGACCCCACAACTCAGTAAAGTACTTTGGGTCCTGCAGAGGGAGGTTAACAAGGATGCGTGTGTGTGTGTGTGTGCGTGTGCGCGCGTGTGTGTGTGCGCGTGTGTGCGCGTGCGTGTGTGTGTCTATTCCATGGTGTTATGATTAGCACTCTGGACTCTGAATCCCGTGATCCGAGTTTTAAGTTTCAGTGGGACCTCAAATATTTAGTCAAATAGTATTTGATAAAGTAATCAATCACATGTTCTCCGAGTTACATATACGGTCATATGCAAAAGTATCATTTGTATGCAAAATCTATTTCAAGATTTTCCTTTATCAAAGTCAAAAGTCAAAGTCAAAGTCTGCTTTATTGTCAATTTCTTCACATTCCAAGACACACAAAGAAATCGAAATTACGTTCCCACTATCCCACGGTGACAAGACATAGTACACAATATACATACAAGTAAACAACACGAAAAATAAAAACAAGAAGGCACAAACAATGAATAAATAAGAGTGATGAATAAATAATAAATAAATAAATAACATAATAAATAAGAGGAGCAAAAATGGAGCAAGTGTGCATACAGCAGACAGTCAGAATATACCGCAAAAGTACAGGACGCTACGCAGAAGGGGGGAGAGAGTTCAGGATCATAACAGCCTGGAGTATGAAGCTGTTGGTGAGTCTGGTGGTGCGGAAGCGCAGGCTCCTGTACCTCTTCCCAGAGGGCAGAAGATCAAACAAAGAGTGAGCGGGGTGACTCACATCACTCACGATCGCGGTCGCCTTGCGGGTGAGATGGGAGGTGTAAATGTCCTTCAGGGAGGGGAGTGAAGCACCAATAATCTTACCAGCTGTGTTCACTATGCGCTGCAGGGCCTTCATGTTGTATTCAGTGCAGCTACCACCCCAAACAGCGATACAACTGGAGAGGATGCTCTCAATGGTGCCACGGTAGAATGTAGTCATGACGGCCGGAGGAGCACTTGCTCGCCTGTTCAGAGGCAATATCAGTAAAATATATCATATAATGGACAGACACAATGATATTTGAGAAGTGAAATGAAGTTTATGGGACTTTCAGATTTGTCAAGAAGAATGGTGAAATATACCTTCAACCAGAATCCACACTCATTGGAAGCTATAGGAAGTGTCTAGAGCAGTGATTCTTAACCTTGTTGGAGGCACTGAACCCCACCAGTTTCATATGCCCATTCACCGAACCCCTCTTTTGTGAATATATATTTATTTTTTTCAAATTGAAGACAGAGATGTTTTTACTGGTGCACAAAATGAGCCGTGCATAAACATCACCTTGTTCAAAGAATAGAACCAACACAATGCATGAATTCACAACAAATGACATACCAGCAAATCAGTGTGACTTCTGCTGTTGCCTTTGCGAGACCAGTTCAGATATGCGAATTTATTAATCAGGTGTGTTTGGACCTCCGGAGTGGAGGCTCTGCCGAACCCCTGAAACCGACTCACCGAACCCCTAGGGTTCGACCGAACCCAGGTTAAGAACCACTGGTCGAGAGGCTGTTATTTCTGCAAAAGGAGGATCTACTAAATATTGATATTGAAATATTGTCATTTTTCTCTTGGGGTGCCCAAATTTATGTACCTGCCTACTTTTGATGAAATAATGATTGCACACTGTCTGCAAATCCAATAAACTTCATTTCACTTCTCAAATATCACTGCCGCCATCCACCGTGTATGGATTCGGGCTCGCGCCCAAAATTGAATTGGGCTAGTTGATCAACAGCAACGTTTTAAAGAAGGGCTTGTCTGGGAGTTGAACCCAGGACCTCCGACACCCAAAGCAAGAATCATACCCCTAGACCAACGAGCCATGACGGAAGCTTGCAGACCATGTTACATTCCGTGTAACGTTGGCCTGTCAAACGCTCCACATAATGATAGACAACAGTGTTTCCAAGAAGAGATCGTCCGGGAGTTAAACCCAGGTAATGATGCACCCTAAGCGAGAATCATTCCCCTGCACCGATGAGCTCCATAGTCGACCAGCTGACCCCGTTACATTCCGATTGGTAGCCCATGGACCTGAAGACTGAATGTCAGTGATTAATGGAATAAATGGAATCTGGTTGGCCTAAGGCTCCTAATTCCCTAACTGCAAGCCCTAACGCTAACTCTAAAACCAGAACAATAACCAAACCCTAATAATTAACCCCTAACCTGCTAACTCGCTAACGGTAACCCCCTCACCTTTAACCCTAACCTCTAATGCGCCCCCTAAAGGTAGTGCCCTCTAAACTTGAAGGCAGGCATATACGAAAAAGACCAGCAGATTGCCCCATTTCAGTACTGTTTTAATAACGTTTACAGATGGTTAAAATCCACATAATAGTTATAAGCGCATGTGTTCTGTGAGCGTTCCCCTTTCTGCTTCCTCCCTTTCCTTTCTCCCGCCAAGCAGTCCATCTTGCCCCAACACAGGGCATGTTCCTTGTTAGTATCGTGGATAGTATCTCTGCTTGTCGCGTGAAAGACTGGGGTTCGGTTTTCAACCCAAGTGCGTTAACCTATGTTTGCAGCAGAGTTATTAGAGAGCTGCATTGGTTGTGCGTGCATCTTAAGTGACCTGTTAGTTTTTCAAAATGAACTCAAACTTTTATCTGTAGCCACCTTCTACTAAATCACTGGTCCCCAACCTTTTTTGCGCCACGGACCGGTTACGTGTCAGAAATATTTTCGTGGACCGGCCTTTATATAAATAAATAATACATTTATATACTATGTGCCTTCTTATTTTTACTTTGTGTATTGTTTACTTGAATGTTTTGTTTGTCTGTGGACCAATTGGGTGTAATATGTCTTGTCTCCACCGTGGGATAGTAGGAAACGCAGTTTCAATGTCTTTGTATGTCTTGACATGTGAAGAAATTGACAATAAAGCAGACTTTGACTTTGACTTTGATAATGCGTTACAGTAGTCCAGGCGCGACATAATAAACGCATGTATAATAGTTTCCGCATCACGAGAGAATCGGACGAATCTTACGAATATTACGGAGGTAAAAAAGCGCAATTTTAGTTATGTTCTTATTGTGCTTTTGAAAGGAGAGCGTTTGGTCAAATGTTACCCCGAGATTAGTTACAGTATCGCTCTGAGTGATAGTACAGTTATCCATAGTTATAGTGGTTTCCTTAAATAAGTGGTGATAACAAGCTGGACCAATTATCAACATCTCAGTTTTATCTGGGATAAGACGAAGGAAATTGAGAGACATCCATTGCTTGATCTCCGCAAGGCACGCCTCAAGATTACAACAGTCCTGCGGATTTGTCATCGATAACGGCATATATAATTGAGTGTCATCCGCCTAACATTGAAAACTAATGTTATATTTACGTATTATGTCCCCAAGCGGAATCATATACATATTAAATAGAATTGGTCCGAGTACCGATCCCTGCGGGACACCACAAGTGACGTTATAGAGCTCAGAGGTCGCATTACCATGGACTACTCGTTGTTTTGCTACGAATGGGAGATTTGAAACCGGCCTATAATTACTGAGACAGTCCGGGTCGAGATTTGGTCGCTTAAGTAGCGGTTTAATGATAGCGGTTTTAAAGGCTGTCCAGAGGAGACAGACAGATTAATTATATTTAAGACGGACGGTCCTAAAATTTGAAGTAATTCTTTAAATAGTTTGGCTGGGAGCGGGTCGAGTGAACATGTCGTTTGCTTAGCCGCACTAACCAATTGCGTGAGCCTTTCAACGGACACACTTTTAAAATTTGATAGGGTTATTGCATGTTCGTCAGCGCCGGTAATGGGCGGTCTCGACTGAGCGATTGGAACTGTCATCTTGATCTCATCCCTAATGGATTCAATCTTTCAAGCGAAAAATTTCATGAACCCGTCGGCTGAGTGGAAGGAGCTATCGGAGGTCGGATGGCACCACGTCAGCTTTGCCACTGTATCAAATAAGTATTTAGGATTGTTTTTATTGAGATTAATAATTTGCGAGAAATAATTAGTTTTTGCTAAAATAAGCGCATCTTTGTATTTCAGGAGGCTATCGCGCCATGCCTGATGGAAAACCTCAAGTTTGGTTCAACGCCATTTTCGTTCATGCTTTTTACATAATTGCTTAAGCGTCCGTGTTTCACCTGTGAACCGTGTAGTAGGCTTTCTACGGCGAGTTTTCAGACGTAGTGGCACTACCGAGTCGATGGCATTTAACAATGTCGCATTAAATTCATTTGTAAGATTATCAATAGAGCCGATATATGCTTGAAATATATCATTGGAGCCACCGTGTATCACTATATCCGAATGGCTAGTGTTGTTGGACCTACGCTGTTGACTAGACCTATTGCGAGCTAGCGCCCTTAGATTAGCTTCTATGTCGGGTGCTCTGCCTCCAGGGATACACATTACCGTGGCTGGATTTTTAAGTGTGGTGTTTTTCGTGTGATGGAGTCACCTATGACCAAGATGCGAGAGCCAGTAGGCCGAGATGGCTTGGGACGGCTATGCGTCTTAACTGGCTCATCGCGGTTAGCAAGCCGCTTGGGGCTAATTCAAGATTCAAGATGGCGGCGCCCCAGTTGGCTGCGGCTGCAACGACTCTCGACAACCGACGAGCATTTTCACAAAATATGTCGCCTAGGACACTACAAACAACACAAAGTTTAGTTTATCCATCCAGTAGGTTAGTATATGATCGCCAGCGCCTGCTGGAGGTACGGTCATCAAGTGTTTTCGGACTCGTAGCCACAACTACCCTAGTCTGTTTACGTAGCCTCGGAGTGCTTCGGGCACTAGCCCCAGAAGCTCACAATGCAGCGGGCTCGCCGGGCAGCACACGCCGGAGGAGGAGTAAGCGTAGGCGGTGTGACCGGCGGCGGAAGCGCGGCTGTCGAGGTGGGCTAACGGCTAAGCTTAAAGCTAACCCCTACAAACCGCCGCTTCCATCCATCTTCCTCTCCAACGTCCGCTCACTGGATAATAAAATGGACCATCTACAACTGGAACTCTCTTCAAAGAGGGAGGTTAAAAACTGCTGCGCTCTCATCCTGACGGAGACATGGCTGAACTCAGCAATACCGTCCAACGCCGTTAGCCTGGAGGGGCTCGCTACATTCCGCGCCGACAGAAACAGCGAACTAAGCGGTAAATCCCGAGGAGGTGGGCTGTGTGTCTACATCAACAACAACTGGTGCAAAAATGCTAGATCTGTCGCCAGCTTCTGCTCTTCGGACATCGAGCTTTTGACTGTTAACTGCAGACCCTTCTACCTGCCCAGGGAGTTTACTGTTGTTAGCATCACGGCTGTGTATGTGCCTCCTAGCGCTAATACTAAAGAGGCCATGAGTGTTCTCTATCGGACAATCGGTGAGCGGCAATCCACGCACACAGAGGGTGTTTTCATCATTGCTGGGGACTTCAACCAGGCTAACATGAAGACTATTCTCCCTCATTTTTACCAACACGTGGATTTTCCAACTCGGGGAGAGAACACTCTGGACTTGGTTTACACCAATATAAAGGATGCATTCAGAGCAGCCCCCCGCCCCCACCTCGGCTCTTCAGACCACCTATCTGTTATGCTAATCCCTGCATACAGGCCCCTGCTGATCAGAGCAAAACCCACAGTGAAGCAGGTGAGGGTGTGTGGTCTGAGGGGGCCATGGAGGCACTCCAGGACTGCTTTGAGTGCTCTGACTGGGACATGTTCAAATCAGCAGCAACATATGACAATCAGATCGACATTGATGAGTACGCCATGACTGTGTCAGCCTACATCAACAAATGCACCGAGGACGTCAGCACCACTAAGAACATCATCACCCGAGCCAACCAACGACCCTGGATGACTGAGGAGGTACGTCATACGCTACGAGCACGGAACTCAGCCTTCAAGTCTGGCGACAAGGAGGCACTGAGGACAGCGAGAGCCAACTTGAACCGTGCCATCAGGTTAGCGAAGCGAAGCCACAGTCGAAAAATTCAGGATTTTTTCCACGACGCCAATAACACCAGGAGTATGTGGCAAGGCATACGGGCGATCACGGACTACAACTTACCCTCCCCCCCGTTGGGTGAGGTTGATGCTGACTTCCTAAATGGTCTAAATAACTTCTTTGGGCGATTTGAGGCACTAAACAGCACTCCTGCAGTTAAAACTGTTCCCCACCAGGAAGAGGAGGCACTCTGCCTTGACTCAGCCAACGTGTGGAAGACTCTGAGAAGAGTCAACCCACGTAAGGCCCCAGGCCCCGACAACATACCTGGGCGGGTGTTCAAGGAATGTGCAGGTCAGCTGGCTGGTGTCATCACAGACATTTTTAACATCTCGCTGGGCCAAGCCACAGTGCCAGTATGCTTCAAGGCTGCCTCCATCATTCCGGTGCCGAAGAAACCTCAAATCACCTCATTGAATGACTACAGACCTGTGGCACTGACTCCCATCATGATGAAGTGCTTCGAAAGGCTGCTTAAAGAACACATCGTCTCCGGACTCCCCCCAACATTCGACCCGTTCCAGAACCGCTCTACTGAGGATGCCATCTCCTCCGTTCTTCACCTGAGCCTGGCTCACCTGGAGGAGAGGAACACCCACGTGCGGTTGCTGTTCCTGGACTTCAGCTCAGCGTTTAACACCATCATTCCACAGCATCTGGTGGAAAAACTGGAACACCTGGGCTTCAGCACCCCCCTTCGAAACTGGCTGCTAGACTTCCTCACCAACAGACCTCAGTCAGTCCGGGTCGGACAGAACACCTCAGATGTCATCACCCTCAGCACAGGCTCCCCTCAGGGCTGCGTCCTGAGCCCCCTGCTGTTCACCCTGATGACACACGACTGCGCCCCCAGGTTCACCACCAATCACATCGTGAAGTTTGCAGACGACACAACGGTGGTGGGCCTCATCAGGGACATCAACGACCTGGACTACAGAGAGGAGGTGGAGCAGTTGGTGGGCTGGTGCAGAGAAAATAGCCTGATCCTGAATGTGGAGAAGACGAAGGAGATCATCGTCGACTTCAGGAAGAACCAGCCTCACCACGCTCCACTGATCATCAACAGCTCAGCTGTGGAGGTGGTCAGCAGCACTAAATTCCTGGGGGTCCACATCACAGACGACCTCACCTGGACTGTGAACACCACAACACTAGTCAAGAGGGCACAGAAGCGCTTGTACTTCCTGCGGAGGATGAGGAGAGCCCACCTGCCCCCACCCATCATGAGGACGTTCTACCGAAGCACCATAGAGAGCATTCTGACAAGCTGTCTCTCGGTGTGGTGTGGAGGTTGCAGCGCCTCCGATTGGAAGAACCTGAGGAGAGTGGTGAGGACAGCAGAGAGGATCATCGGGGCTCCTCTTCCCTCCATTCAGGACTTGTCATCCCAGCGCTGCGTGTCCCGAGCCCGTAATATTATCAGTGACCCATCACACCCTCACCATGGACTGTTCTCCCTGCTGCCGTCTGGGAAGAGGTTTCGCAGCATCCGCTGCAGGTCCACCAGGTTCTGCAATAGTTTTTTCCCTGCTGTCGTCAGACTGTTGAACATTCAAACGTAGCATTCCTCTGCACACTTGTAAATACGGTTTTTGTCTCCTGCACTGTTTACATACTTTATCACTGCTGCACTTTGTACTCTATACTTATCTTATTTCATATTTTTATATAGAATGTCACTTTTTAACCAGCCGCAATACCACTACATTGTTGAAAGCCGTACGCAACGTAATTTCGTTTTGTGTACACCCAGTGTTGACAAAATGACAATAAAGTTTGTCTAAGTCTAAGTCTAAGTCTAATGCTAACTGGGCTAGCGGGCTGACTACAGTCCGCATCTGTGTCCGCCAAAATCTACTGTTATCACACTATTCTCCTCAAGCTGGCGGACATGTCCCTCTAGCAGGGACAACCTCTCTAAGAGAAGGGTGCAGTTGGTGCACAAAGCCGTACAAACCTCTTGATCCGCAGCCATACTTACGTGTCCGATGATCGACGGTAGACAAACAGCCACGAAGCCTCCGCTGAGAGCCAAACAGTGACGTGGTTGAAATGGCAGGAATTGACGGTCCGTGACTTTCAACAATAGTAAACTCCCAAAACTGGAGTAAAAAACGTAAAAAGCGAGGAAAAATTAGAAAAGCATATAGAAATGTAGGAATGTAGATCCTCTCTCAAGTGACGCTGCGGCGCTCTACGTGGCAAACCGGAAGTATGATACAAAGTGAGGTTAAAAAGATGTAAAATAACAAATATAGAGCGAGTCACCGAGGTGGCCATCCGCGGCGCCATCTTACGATGTAATGATATCAACTAGGGGTGTAACGATTCATCGATACACATCGATTAATCGATATAATGCTCTACGATTTATTGGCATCGATGCTAAACGTAAACATCGATTTATATCGCCGTGTTTGACCTCGGACATTAGACGCGACTTTATTTTGAAATCCAGTTCATTGTTGCTTGCTTCCTCTTTCCGGGAGCAGTACGCGGCGTGCTGTGTTGTGAGCAGAGCAGGCACGTGAAAGGGGAGCCGACAACTACGCGGCTCCTGGGCTGGTGCTATGGCTAGTGTCCAAGAAGACGATGAAATTCGCTCCCCTTTGGGCTTCAAGTCATTCGTTTGGAAGCACTTTGGATTCCAAAGTTTCCAACGTTTTTTTTTTTTTTTTAAAGTCCCAATGATCGTCACACACGCGTCTGGGTGTGGTGAAATTTGTCCTCTGCATTTGACCCATCCCCGTGTGATTTTGATCCATCCCCTGGGGGAGAGGGGAGCAGTGAGCAGCAGCGGCGCTGCGCTCGGGAATCATTTGGTGATCTAACCCCCCAATTCCAACCCTTAATGCTGAGTGCCAAGCAGGGAGGCAATGGGTCCCATTTTTATAGTCTTTGGTATGACCCGGCCGGGTTACTTAAGTCCGTAAACATAAAATTATTTCAGAAAAAAGATCATCTTTGGGAACAACCGGATGTTATTCTGCCGGTCAGTATCACTGCACATGCAGTAGCAAACTCAATAGCGAAGAAATATGTGAGACTCTCAACTGGATCACCAATATTTGAGTGATGTTCCAGTTATTTATCACAATTATTTATTATTATAATAATAAGATATATAATATATATAATAATTATTTATTTAATATTCACAATTGTCATGGTGATCTTTCTGGTGATTTCTTAACTAGGCTGGATGTATTTTTTTTGTTGGCGTTGATTTCTCCGACTGCCCAGAAAGGCACCACCGCGATCAGTTAGGTTAAAATGAAAAGAGAGGAAAGTGACGTTGTAAAGAACCATCCGTGACAAGATTTTCTTCAAAAATTGTTGTACCATGATTTTCTTCACAAAAAAAAAATAAATAAAAAAAAAATTTAAAAAAATTGTACCCATGTATAATGCGCACCCCAGATTTTAGGACAATAAATTAGTTAAATTTTGCGCATTATACATGGAAAAAAACGGTAATTTGATTATGCCATAACCCAGATTCGAATCGAACACAACGGAATTAAACACTACACGATTGTATGCAGGACCATTAAATCAGTTGTGCATATTGGCCACGATCGTATAGTGGTTAGTACTCTGCGTTGTGGCCGCAGCAACCCCAGTTAACATCTTGGTCATGGCATAATCAAATTGCTTTGTGGAATTTGTACCTTGGTCACTCTTGCTAAACTGCCATCTTTTGGACAATGACGATTTTCCACACAAGTTTACGGTCAATAGCCGTAACTTGTTGGGCGAGTGGCGCAATGGATAAAGCATCATGGCGTATTCAAATAATGTCACCAATTTTTTTTTTTTTTCATTTTTGCAAAAGTGTTACACACAAGTTTACAAGCCACATATTCCCGTGGGGCGAGTGGAGCAATGGATAACGCATCTGTCTACAGATCAGAAGATTCCAGGACTCCTGGCTAGCTCACATGCCATTTTGTGGTCAACATTAGCTATGTGTACTTTTTGTGAACTTTTTTTTTTGAAGTAACTCACAGACACTGTCAACGAAAAAGTCTTTCCAATTTTGTCTCATCTCAAGTCTTAGGGATCATCGGATCTGCGTAGTTATAGTATATGGGGGGGCTGGCAGCAGTATTGCGACAACAACTGAATTATTTTCGGCAGCATTTTGGCGCTACTTTCGTCACATCATTTGCCTACTCATTTGCCTGATTAGCAAAGGTTTTAGCCAGCATGCCGAAGGTTTTAGAGAAAAAAGACGAGGATCGTGCCAGGGAAATAGACAAGTCAAACGGGATCACGAACTGCTTCAGATGGGCATGGCTCGAGAGCAGCGTCATTTTACAACTCGGAACACAAAGACGCTTTTAAAGCAATGCGACAGTGAGCGCCCGGCGCGCTGCGGTTGCGCGATCGGAATATATTAAGCTCCCTGCGCACTTAGGTCCACTTGAATATTGGAAAGTACATCAGGAGTTTAAAAATATTTTCTAAATTTCAGTGACGGCTCTGTCACAATAATGCAACCAGCGCGGTGCAGTTACGCGGTCGGCAACGCGCTACTGTTGCGCGTTCGGCGGTGCGCTGCAGTTGCGCGATCGGACAAAAATGCGCAAATGAAAAAATGCTTAAAAAAGTCTTGGAACGGATTAAAAATGTTCCATTATTTGGAATGGGAAAGATAGATTCGGAATTCGACCGATTCGCTTCTCGAACCGCCTTCTGGAACGGATTGTGGTCGAAAACCGAGGCTTGACTGTATTATATTCACCTTGGCAGCCCACCAAGCAGGAATATTTTTTTAACAAAACTGTTGAAATCGAGTGATGAAATTAATGGTTTTGGGGTTGCTATACTGCCAAAATGCAGGAGTTTCCAGGGAGCTTTTCCCCCTGAGCCCCCTCTGGGGTGTTGTCCCTGGCCCTCTGCGGCCCCCAAGTAGGGCCTGTGGGCCCTGTGGCCCCCAATAGGGGCCTGTGGCCCCTGCATCCCCCAATTGGGGCAAGTGGCCCCCGGCCCACTGCGCCCCCATTGGGGGGGGCCTGCGGCCCCTGGCCCCCTGCGGCAAGTGCGGCATGTGGCCCCCATACCCCGGCTACTTTTCAGTGTTTTTTTTCATTTGCCGTTCTCATCCTTGATGTTTAGCTCTGTTTCAAAATGAGGCTTGTCATCTTTCTTTGGTAACTGTGATTTCTTCTGTGGTTCATCACCTGACACCTACCCACAGTTTGCGGTATATTTGTCTCCCTAGACTCAATATATATATTTGTGTGTGTATATATAAACAGTGATCTCCAAGTACCACCATCATGTGTTCTTTTATTTTTTTAACAACGATTACTTCTAGAACATTCCTTGAAAATAATACGTCCTCATCAGTGAGCTGTTTTAGAACAGGCCTGTCGGCTACTCATGTGGTAGTTGGGGGCTGCCTTTTGCCGATGGGCACAACTGTAGTGTCCCTGTTAATGCAAACTTCCTGTGTTGCAGAGAAGAACCAGCGGACACACATAGTCATTGCCTGTCTTTTTGTACCTTTAATCAGGATTCTGCTATTGGCTGTAATGAAGATTTGGCACACAAAACGTTTGTATATTCCTGAATTGTAAAAGCAGTGCTTTCAGGCCTCCTCATTTTAACATTGTTTTAGTGATCAACACACCAAAACATCTGCAACAGAGAAAACTTGGCATTTTTTCTTTTGGTTTTTGTTGAACTTATAACTGACATTGGAGGGGTCTGCAGTCCATCTCGGGCCATGGTAAAGGGGCTGATCGGAAACCAGCTTATGGGGACAAGGACCGGGTGGATGAACTCAATCTGTTCTTCAACAGATTTGATTCCGCCTCCCTCCCGTCCCTTCACCTCGCTCCGCACCTCATTCTGCCACCTTCGACACTCCAGCCCCCACGCCAGCTCACCAACCCCCTCTCAACCCCCCTCTCCATTCCATCACCCCGGTCTTCCGACATCCCCCTCTCCTTTACAGATCTCCAGGTGAGGAGTCACCTCAGAAAGATCGAGGCAGAGAAGACCCCGGGCCCAGACGGCATCTGGCCGAGACTGCTCAGGGACTGTGTGGACCAGCTGAGTGGTGTGGTCAGGTACCTGTTCAACCTGAGCCTGAACAAGGTCCCAGGACTGTGGAAGACCTCCTGCGTGGTCCCTGTACCGAAGGTGCCGCGCCCCAAGGAGCCTAACCACTTCAGGCCTATTGCCTTGACTTCCCACCTGATGAAGACTATGGAGAGGATCATCCTGGGTCACCTGCGTTCATTAGTGGGAGCGCAGCTGGACCCCCTGCAGTTTGCTTACCGGCCTGGTGTTGGGGTGGACGATGCAGTGATTTATTGACTGCACAGAACACTGCTTCACCTGGAGGACAACAGGAGCACTGGGAGGATCATGTTCTTCGATTTCTCCAGCGCTTTTAACACCATCCAGCCGTCACTGCTTCGGGTAAAAATGGAGAAGGCGGGTGTGGACCAGCGCCTGGCTGCATGGACAACGGACTTCCTCACCGACCGGCCGCAGTATGTGAGGTTACATCGCTGTGAGTCCGACGTGGTGCGCTGCAGCACGGGTGTCCCCCAGGGCACGGTGCTCTCTCCTTTCCTTTTCACCCTGTTCACTTCAGACTTTACCCACGACACCGCTCACTGCCACATCCAGAAGTTTTCCGACGACACGGCCATTGTTGGAAATGTCTCGTAGGGGAACGATCTGTAATATAGATTGGTCATCAAGGACTTTGTCAGCTGGTGTGAGCTCAACCAGCTTCAGCTGAACACCAGCAAGACGAAGGAGTTGATTGTGAGCTTCGGGAGGACAGCACCCATCTTCACTCCGGTGAACATCCAGGGATCGGGCATTGAGGTAGTGGAGAACTACAAATTACTGGGTGTTCGCTTTAACAACAAACTGGACTGGACTGATCACACCCACGCCCTGTACAAAAAGGGCCAGAGTCGCCTCCACCTGCTGAAGAGACTGAGGTCCTTCGGTGTGTGCAGGGCTCTTCTACGGACCTTCTATGACTCTGTGGTGGCCTCGGCCATCATCTACGCTGTGGTCAGCTGGGGTGGGGGCAGTACTGACTGGGACAAGGGGAGACTGAATAAGATGGTCAGAAGAGCGAGCTCTGTTCTAGGCTGTCCCCTGGACTCCATTGAGGTTGTGGGTGAGAGGAGGACGTTGATTAAGCTTAAATCCATCATGGACAACACCTCTCACCCCCTCCATGAGATTGTGCGGTCCCTGAGCAGCTCCTTTAGCGGCAGACTTTTGCACCCTCGGTGTAGGAAGGAACGGTTCCGCAGGTCCTTCATTCCCTCTGCTGTCAGACTTTACAACATGCATGCCACCTGATAAAATGAATGTGTTTCGTCTCTACTAGCAGCACTTGTGTTTATCCTTGTCTGTTATTTACCCTTTTTGTAATTCTGGCACTTGTTTTATTCTTGCACTCGTATTATTCTTGCACTCATATGCGCTGCTGTGACAAGTGAATTTCCCCGCTGTGGGATGAATAAAGTTCAATCACTCAATCAAGAGTTGGTTCAGACTGAAGTAAAGTTTTGGATTTCTAAAGCATGACACATTAATTGACTATGAAGGGACTCGAACGCTCCAATCATTTGATCCGAAGTCAGACGCCTTATCCATGAGGCCACATCGCCATCTGAAATTTTTAAAGACTGATAAGACTAAGAATTCAACGGCTCCCAACAAGCAGGGACGCCCAACGTGTGGCTTGAACCCACGACCATGAGATTAAGAGTCTCATGCTCTCCAAACTGAGCTAACCAGGCTTCTGCTATTGAGAGTTGTTTCATTCTTTCACTTTTTTTTAATGGGTTTGGTTCACGAAAACCAGCAGCCACGTTTTAAATCTAGCCTCTGAAACACATTCGTTGATAAGACTAAACATTTAAAGGTTCCCAACAAGTGGCAGCTGTCCAATGTTGTCTCTAGTTGGAAACCCCAGCCCAAGTTGGAAACCCTAATTGGAAACCCTTGCCCCAGTTGGAATTCCTAGTTTGAAACCCTACCCGGAGTTGGAGCCCTCGTTGGAAACCCTAGCCCTAGTTGGAAACGCTGGCCCTAGTGTGTAATAGAGAAAGCATTTTTTCTTTTGGTTTTTGTCACTTTTTGCACTTAAAACGGAGATTGGGGGGGAGTCAGCACAACAAAAAAATAAATCAGAAACCAAAACCCTTTCTGACAGTATACAAGAGTTGCTTCAGACTGAAATAAAGTCGTTGATCTCATATAAATAATATTAAATTGACCATGAAGGGACTTGAACCCTCAATCTTCTGATCCGAAGTCAGACGCCTTATCCATTAGGCCACATAGTCATGTGAAAGACTGTACCAAGTGAAACATGGCAACGACTTCTGATGACTGCAGCCTTTGGTGGGAAGTGAAGTTCACAATTGTTCCAGACAAATGGCCTGTGGATTAATCAATTTACAGTAAAAGAGAATTGTAATGCAATTGACATGTTACCTTGTTAGTGCAAGTGGTCGTGCATCAGTCTCAAAATCTGAAGGTTGTGAGCTCGACCCTCACACGGGGCGCTGTTTTCCATAGTCCACAGTAAAATCATTGTCAATTTCAGAAGATAGTAGGTTGCTCAGAATAGAATAATGTTTTCTGTCTGTGAAGTTGAGTTTAATTGAAATGGCCGGTGGTTGAATCAATTTTACAGTAAAAGAGCTTTGTAAAACCAACTATTCACGGCCTCGTTAGCGCAGGCGGTAGCGTGTCAGTCTAGTAAACTGAAGGTCGTGAGTTCAACCCTCACACGGGGCTCTGTTTTATTTAGTCCTAACCCTAACTCGAGCCCTTGTTGGAAACCCCATCCCCAGTTGGAAGTTTGAGAATGCTCAGACAAAAGTAACTTTTTCTTTCGATGAAGTTCAGTTTGATGGAAATGGCCGGTGGTTGAATCTTTTTTACAGTAAAAAAGAATTTTAAGACCGGTGCCACAAAGTCTCGTTGGCGCAGGCGGTAGCGCGTCAGTGTCGTAACCTGAAAGTCGAGAGTTCGATCCTCACACGGCGCATGATTTATATCTAGTCCAACCCTAACACTAGCCTTTCCTGTAAGTCCTAGTTGGAAATCCTAGCCTAGTTAAGTTTGATCAAAATGGGCGGTGGTTGAATCAGTTTTACAGTAAAAACAATTGCACAAAATGCAAAAACATAGCGTCGTTGGCGCAGGCGTGTCAGTCTCATAATCTGAAGGTCGTGAGTTCGACCCTCACACGGGGCATACTTTTATATAGTCCTAACTCTAGC
The DNA here is from genome assembly GCF_901709675.1 of Syngnathus acus. NCBI lineage: Eukaryota > Metazoa > Chordata > Actinopteri > Syngnathiformes > Syngnathidae > Syngnathus > Syngnathus acus. The sequence continues at coordinate 71,336 of NW_023590235.1, forward strand.
CCAGCGGTGGCCAACCCGCGGCTCGCGAGCCGCATGCGGCTCTTTGGCTAGTTTCATGCGGCTCTTTTACGTTCATATCAACATTTGTGTTTATTTTTCGTGCGTATTTGCTTCGCTTGAGTTCAATATGGTATTTTGGTCAAACGCGCATGCGCGTGAAGGTGAAATCCCGCAAAGGAGGAGGGACAAACAGAGAGATTGGTTTTGCCCGCTTTTTTTATGAATGGCGACTTTGACTACGGGGGCCCATTAGGTCCAGAAAAGCTGACAAGACGCTTGCCAAAATGGCAAGGAAAAAATGCACAGCTAAACGAATATATGACGATGAACACAGGACGTTTTTAACAGAGTTAAAGTTGTTTTTTGTTGAATGCTATGGCAAGTCATTCTGCCTGATATGTCGGACGTCATTGGCGCATTTAAAAGCTTCAAATGGTCAGCGCCACTTCAGCTCACTTCATGCCAATATCGATAAGGACTTTGCAAAATGGACTGAATTTCGCAGGCACAAGTTTGGAGACTTTGAAAAGTCAGGCAGAAAAATAGGTACAGTTTTTCAAAAAAATTACGAAGCACTCAGAGACTGTCACACTTGCATTGTTTCAACTGGCTTGGAACATTGCACGGGCTAAAAAGCCATTCAATGAAGTGGAGTTCGTTAAAATATGCCTCAGTGACGTTATTGAAATCTTGTCTCCTGAAAACGACGAACTCAAACGAATGGTCTGTCCCGCCACACATAGTAAGTGAAAAAACGTATTATGTTTTTGTTTGTAGAATTTGTTGAACTGAGAGTTTGTCTGTGTGAGACAATGCACACAATGTTCATTGTTGAAAATGTGGTCTTTGGTCTGCGGTTTTAGTACTGTAGGAGTCAATTTGTCATTATCATGTTGGTGCGTGACATAATAATGTCACACAATAAATTTGGCTGAGCAGAGGGGTGTGTGTGTGTGTGTGTGTGTGTGTGTGTGTGTGTGTGTGTGTGTGTGTGTGTGTGTGTGCGCGCGTGTGCGCGTGCGTGCGCGTGCGTGTTTGTGTGCGTGTGTGTGTGTGTGTGGGGGGGGGGGTGTTCATGTGTGCTCATGTGTATGATGTGGCTCTTTGCGATGACACAGTAAAAAATGTGGCTCTTAGTCTCTGACTGGTTGGCCACCCCTGCTCTAGCCCTAATTGGAAACCCTCATCCTCGTTGGAAACCCCAGTTGGAAAACCCTGGCCACAGTTTGAAACCTTAGTTGGCTTCCCTAACCCGAGTTGCTCAGACTTACAGTCACTTTTTCTTTCTGTGAAGTTCAGTTTGATTGAAATGGCCGGTGGTTTGATCAATTTTACAGTAAAAAAGAATTGTAAAACTGCAAATGCACAGCCTCATTAGTGCAGGTACTAGCATGTCAGTCTCACAATTTGAAGGTCAAGAGTTCGGTCCTCAGGTGGGGCAGACTTTTTATATACCTAGTCCAAACTAGCCCTAACCCTAACTCTAGCCCTAGTTGGAAACCCTAGTCCTAGTTGGAAACCTTAGTTAGAAACCCTACTTTCAGTCGGGAGCAGGTTGCTCAGACTAAAATAACTTTTTCTTCTTTTAAGGGGTAGGGCAGCAAAGTAAGCAGGGATTGTGAATATCAGCAAGCACAGGTTGCTCGACTGGAGTCAAGAGAAACAAATTAAAAATTGTACATAAGATGAAAAATTTGCCTCTTTCTTTTGGCTTTTGTCAATGACATTTGGGGTCATCACAACAAAGATCAAAACAGCACACAAACAGTTTACCTATATTTTCCTCTTTCAATTTGATGATACACTAGACATGAAGATCTGTTTAGATTTGAAATCTTATCCATTAGGCCAGATAGCCATACAGGAAATTCTGACAAGTGATAGCAGTGCAATGATTTTTGAGCGTATACAGTAAATCTACAGCCTAGATTCAAGTGAAGTTAACTGACTTTGGATCAGAAGATTAAGGGGTTCAAGTCCCTTCATTGTCAATTTAATGAATGTCAAGAGGAAAGTAGCCTAGTGGATAATGTGTCTAACAATAAATAATAGTTTTTGTTTTGTTTCTGCATTACCCAATACATCTCCTTCACATTGTGACACATTCTCCCATTATCTGTCTGTGCTAGGTAGAGAAAAAGATTTTAAAGGAAAGGTAAGTATTGTTGTGTTGTGTTGTGTTGTATTGTGTGTTGTCATTATCGTATTTTTCGGACTATAGGTCGCGTTTTTTTCATAGTTTGGGTGGGGGGCCGACTTATACTGAGGAGCGACTTATATGTGATTTTTTTGTCACAAATTTTCAAAATAAAAAAAAATAAAAAAAGTGAAACCGCGATAAACGAACCGTGATGTAGCAAGGGATTACTGTAGTTTGAACTGCAAGTGACGTCAGCGGCGCGGCGGTTGTTTACTTAAATGACAAAGGATTTGATCACGGGATGACAAAGATGACGAAGAGCCCCATGTACTACCGGCATCTTTAGTGGCTTTGCTTGTAAGTGACACGTAGGACGAAGAGTTTGAAGGATTTAATGATTTGGAGTGACACAGAAGGTTTGAAAAACTATTATGGGTTTTACGCACGCCCGGTCCTACTCTATGGAGCTATCTTTCACCTCCGTGGATGAAGGTCGGGGGCCGGCGCTCGGCCGGGTGGCTGTCCGGGGACGGTGGATGGGGCTCGGACAGGGCTTTTACGCACGCCCGGTCCTATTCTATGGAGCTCTCTTCCACCTCCGTGGCTGGGAGTGCCACCTCCGGGGATGGAAGTCCACGCTGCCACACGCCTGGAAGTCGATGCCGGTGCTTGGGGCCGTGTGGCGGTGAACTATTTATGTTATAGTTGTTTGATATATTTTATTTCGTGTAGCAACTTGTATATGTTTTTATCGTTACAGTTAAGTAGTTGTTGGCTCGTTGAACTCTTTTTTTTTGTTAAATAAAGAGCCGTTTACCAAACCCACGTCTTTCCTGGTACTTTGTTAAGGCTAAACAATATTGTTATATACTAATCTGTGGAATAATGACGAGGCTGACATCAGCGGCGCACGCGCAGCGTTGTTGACAAAGGACGAGGAATTTGATCGATGGATTTAATGATTTGGAGTGACACAGATGGTTTGATAATATTGTTGTTTATATGATAGTTATTTGATATCATCATCGGTTTAAAGTCCGCTTTCGAGGCGCCGCTGGGTTGGACTGGGTTCTCGATATGGCCTTCTTCCACCGGGAACAGTCCATGGCCATCTCGTGGTTGATGCCGAGTTCCTTCATGTCGGCTGCCACGGTCATCTGCCAGGTCTTTTTAGGTCGGCCACTGGGTCTTGTTCCCTCTACGTTAGGGGTGTCCAAACTTTTTGCAAGGAGGGCCAGATTTGATAAAGTGAAGGGGCCCGGGGGCCAATAGTTTTTTCGGACATTTTTAACTACAAAAATGTCATGCAAATACACACTGTTATAAAACAAATTTCATTGTCACAATTGTCTTTATTTTTCAAATGACAAAATAACCAAATATGAGTCACTCAGGCAGATGTGAACAACTCTAAAAACACAAATTCTGCCTTTCATTCATATCTGAAGAGTCAGATAACATTGAACAAACTGTATGAAATACCTTAAATTTACATGAGTTTAAAATTACTTTTGCCTCATGAACATTTTAAACGGGAGTTATAAGTAATGCAAAGTTGTCTGCTATTATTAAAACTTAAAACTCTTAATTTTGCTCTTGTCATTTACATTATCTTTCAGAAAATAATAGTTTGTGTCAGGTCTAGAGGTCCATAACATCAACAGTCTTAACATGGCCACTTCGTAGCTTGCTTTAGTAATATTTATTTTTGACTCACAGTCCCGTGTGAAGAATCGCTGTTGTGATGCCAGTTCAGCTTGGAGCTGCTTCACTTTATCAGCGCGGTCACTCCCTGTTAGCTGGTCGTTTGTGTTCGCATGTTTAGTCTGATAGTGTCTCTTTAAGTTGAAATCCTTAAACAAGGCAACCGTCTCTTTACAAATTAGACAAACACAATTGCCTTGATTTTCAGTGATGCACAGTAATCCCTCGCTACATCACGGTTTGTTTATCGCGGTTTCACTACATCGTGGATTTTTTTCCCAAATTGAAAAAAATAATTAAAAGTCAAAATAAAACTTCTAAATTGAGGAATTATGGCACAAAATTTGCCCATACGCCAGCAGAAGGCAAGGAGTGCCCACACAATTGCAGTGTACCTGCACTTGTACATTTTTAAAAAACAAAAAAAGGTTATTATAATAAGAGTTCTAAAAACATATTTACAGTGTTGTACCTTGTTATAGAAAATTGGTATAATAATAAAAGAGTTCTAAGAACATATTTACAGTATGTACACTTCTACCTTGTTATAAAAAAAAGTATAATAATAAAAGTTGTTCTAAAAACATATTTACAGTTTGTGTTAAGAATTCTCCATGTTATTTATGTTATTCAGCCATGCTTTGATTTGAGGTAGGGTGATTTATTTTGAAGGCCGTTTTCAGGCGATACCACTTCCTTTTTTACGTTCTTGTAAATATGTCGGTTACAGTGGTACGGGAGTCATTGGCGATGTAAGTGTGTCTCCTAACAAGAGAAATGAACGATCACATGTGTCTAACCTTTAGGACAATGTAGTATTGCTCCAAATGTTCGTTTAATTTCCTTTAGAGGTCCGTTTGCGCGTGTTAGCACGATCGCGAATTAGCATCTTTCCGCTAACTCGTTAGCCTGCCCAGTACTTCTGCGGCCCGCGGGCCGTAGTTTGGACACCCCTGCTCTACGTTATACGACATAACTTTCTTCACCCAGTCGTTCTCGTCCTTCCTCACTACATGTCCGTACCATCGCAGTCTGCCTCTCCTCACCACATCCACTATGGCCTCCACTCCCATCTTCTGTCTCAGCTCTGCACTGGTCTTTTCCTCCCTCATTGACACACCACACATCCATCTGATCATCCTCATTTCTGCTCTGTTTAGTTTGTCTTCGTGTTCTGTTTTCAGGGCCCATGCCTCACTTCCGTATGTCATACTACTTCTGACACAGGCTGAGTACACTTGGCCTCTCATCTTCAGGGATGGGGCCTTAGATGCAGGCTCTGCAATAGAGAGCCATCACAGCCTTTACCAGTCCCTCTTCCACACCCGACTTCCTTAGGGCCCACCTCACCACCTCCCTTGGCACCCTGTCGAACGCTTTTTCCAGGTCGACAAAAGCGAAGTACAACCTCTTCCTCTTCTCCTGGTGTTTCTCTTGCATCTGTCGGATGACAAAAATTGCGTCTGTTGTACCTTTACCAGGCATGAAGCCATACTGCATCTCGTCCACCTTTACCCGTGTCCTCACCCTCCTTTCCAACACCCTCTCTAATAACTTCATTCCATGCTCCAGCAGCTTTATGGCCCTGTATGACCCGCATGCGAGTGGGTCCCCCTTCCCTTTGAATAGAGGCACCAGGACGCTTCTTGTCCAGTCCTCCGGAATGTGCCTCTCAGCGATGACACTGTTATACAGGTCGGTCATCCACTGCACACCGACGTCTCCCGCTGCCTTTAGCATCTCTGCCACCACTCCAGATGATCCAGCTGCCTTTCCATCCTTCATGGCCTTCATGGCTTTTCCCACTTCTGTCCGTGTGATCGAGCCACATTCACCCTCCACTTCGTCGCATCCCGCCTCACCATCTCAGTCATTCTCCACATTCAGCAACGCAGTTGGCCCGCGGGCCGTAGTTTGGACACCCCTGCCTAGGAGGATTATTCTGCCTCTTGTGTTGAAAGGTCTGTTCCTAACTTTTGCCAAGGTCTTTCAGGGCACCCTGATGGCATGAGTGAGTCTTTTGGGTTGTGTCGCTCTTGTATGCATGTCCTGCAGTTCAGTACCATTTCGTTCACTTGCTGGCTGAGTCCCGGCCACCACACAGATTGACGTGCACGTGCTTTACATTTCACGACACCTAAGTGTCCTTCATGTAATTTGAATAGCACGTCGTTCCTCATTGCAGAAGGTATTACCAGTCGTGTGTCCTTTAGCAGTAAGCCATCTTTCACTGTTAATGTAGCTCGCTCCAGCCAGTAGTTTTTCAGCGCTGGTTCCTGTTTTGCATGTGCTGGCCATCCTTCCATGCACATGACACGCGAGCAGACACTGTCGGCTTTCAACTGCTCTTTCAGGTTTTCTGGATATGATGAGCCGACAGGTAGACTCTCAGTGACACAGTCTGTTAGAGTGGTGCTTACTCTAACTTATTTTTGCAAGAACCACACGGGAGACAGTATGCCCTTTTTAAGCATTTGCAAATGGAGAACCATTTGTCGCTGTGCGTACAACGATGATCGAATGAGGTCTGGCTTAGGCCTCTTGCAAGAGCATATTTATTAAGAACAAGCAGGGTGGGGGTGACATTGGACATGTTTGGTGGTCACCTCAGCAACTGGTTAATCAGTGCGGAGGGTCCCAGCTCATTGTTTTACAAGGTCGTGGAAACAGAAACTCGTGGAGCATTTTCGATGACTAACTAAGCAAGAATGTTTCCACACCATTTGGAAAGTTTCAACAACTGAATGGTTAAACTTTTCAGAGTCAAGGAAAGGTAAAAGGTTTAAACAAAGTTAATAATTCTAGTCTACATTCCAACATAATCATACGAGCAAGATAATCTGTAAACCCTAACACAGTCCACAAATATGTTTGTGCTCTCCATCAGCTCCTGGTCATCAGTGGACATGCGTAATTTTACAGGTGCACGTGAAAGTGTGTCTGCTGTCCAAAGCGACTTTCCTGGTACGTGCACGATGGAGTATGAGTAGCGCATCAGCCTCATCCTGAAACCCTGGATTCTCTGTGGCAAAAGATCCAGTGCTTGGGCTCCGAGCAGGCTGAGAAGGGGTTTATGGTCGGTCTCCAGGCAAAACTCCTTTCCGATGAGGAAATCCCGAAACCGTTCACAGGCCCATGTGAGGCCCATGTGAGGCCCAGAGCCTCCTTCTCCACCTGTGCGTATCGTTGCTCAGTTGGAGTGAGTGACCGTGATGCGTATGCCACAGGCTTCCATCCTTCCCCCCATTTCTGGAGAATTACGCCCCCCAACCCATACGATGATGCATCAGCAGATACTTTGGTGTCTCTGCCCGGGTCATACATAGCCTGCACCGGAGGAGAGGACAGAGCTTTCTTTCGGTCTTCAAACGCTGCTGCCTGGTCCACGTCCCAGACCCAGCAGTTTTTCTTTGAGAAGAGGTCACGGAGCGGTTTATCTTTTTCAGCTAGCTGGGGAATAAACCTTCCCAGCTGGTTGACCATGCCGAGAAAACTCCTTAATTCACTCAGATGTGTGGGCTCTGTCATGTCTGTGATGGCCTCTGTCTTTCTTGGGTCAGGGCGGATGCCTGCGGCTGTGATGATATGGCCCAGGAAGACTACTTCGCTCTTGGAGATTTCACACTTGTCCACATTCAGTGTGATGCCTGCTTTTTCCAGTCTTTGTAGCACGGCATTAAGTCGAGTGTCATGCTCTTCCTGGTCCCGCCCCCACACCAACAGATCATCGATGTGACAAACCACACCGTTGAGCCCCTCTGTGATCTCCGCCATCCCGCACTGGAAATGCAGAGAACTTGCAGAGAAGAACCAGTGGAAACACAGAGTCATTGTCTGTCTTTTTGTACCTTTAATCAGGATTCTGCTATTGGCTGTAATGAAGATTTGGCACACAAAACGTTTGTATATTCCTGAAATTGTTAAAGCAGTGCTTTCAGGCCTCCTCAGTTTAACATTGTTTTAGTGATCAACACACCAAAACATCTGCAACAGAGAAAACTTGGCATTTTTTCTTTTGGTTTTTGTTGAACTGTAAACTTACAATGGAGGGGTCTGCAGTCCATCTCGGGCCATGGTAAAGGGGCTGATCGGAAACCAGCTTATGGGGACGAGGACCGGGTGGATGAACTCAATCTGTTCTTCAACAGATTTGATTCCGCCTCCCCCCCACCCCTTCACCTCGATCTGCATCTCATTCTGCCACCTTCAACACCCCAGCCCCCCCGCCAGCTCACCAACCCCCTCTCACCCCCCCCCCCCCCCCGAATCACTCTTCTGTCTCCACTCCATCACCCCGGTCTTCCGACATCCCCCTCTCCTTTACAGATCTTGAGGTGAGGAGTCACCTCAGAAAGATCAAAGCAGGAAAGACCCCAGGCCCAGACGGCATCTGGCCGAGACTGCTCAGGGACTGTGTGGACCAGCTGAGTGGTTTGGTCAGGTACCTGTTCAAACTGAGCCTGAGCCTGAACAAGGTCCCAGTACTGTGGAAGACCTCCTGCGTGGTCCCTGTACCAAAGGTGCCGTGCCCCAAGGAGCCTAACCACTTCAGGCCTATTGCCTTGACTTCCCACCTGATGAAGACTATGGAGAGGATCATCCTGGGTCACCTGCGTTCCCTAGTGGGAGCGCAGCTGGACCCCCTGAAGTTTGCTTACCGGCCTGGTGTTGGGGTGGACAATGCAGTGATTTATTTACTGCACAGAACACTGCTTCACCTGGAGGACAACAGGAGCACTGGGAGGATCATATTCTTCGATTTCTCCAGCGCTTCTAACACCATCTAGCCGTCACTGCTTAGGGTGAAGATGGAGAAGGCGGGTGTGGACGAGCGCCTGGCTGCATGGACAACGGACTTCCTCACCGACCGGCCGCAGTATTTGAGGTTACATCGCTGTGAGTACGACGTTGTGCGCTGCAGCACTGGTGTCCCCCAGGGTACGGTGCTCTCTCCTTTCCTTTTCACCCTGTTCACTTCAGACTTTACCCACGACACCGCTCACTGCCACATCCAGAAGTTCTCCGACGACACGGCCATTGTTGGAAATGTCGCGGAGGGGAATGATCTGGAATATAGGTTGGTCATCAAGGACTTTGTCAGCTGGTGTGAGCTCAACCAGCTTCAGCTGAACACCAGCAAGACGAAGGAGTTGATTGTGAGCTTCGGGAGGACAGCACCCATCTTCACTCCGGTGAATATCCAGGGATCGGACATTGAGGTAGTGGAGAACTACAAATTCCTGGGTGTTCACCTTAACAACAAACTGGACTGGACTGGACTGATCACATCCATATCCTGTACAAAAAGTTTTGCATGGTGTGCAAATTATTTTTGTGTGAATTTATTTTTGTTCCTTGTTATTTGTATATAGTTTGTAGCAGTGATCCCCAACCTTTTTTGCGCCACGGACCGGTTACGTGTCAGAAATATTTTCGCGGACCGGCCTTTATATGAATAAATAATAGATGTATATAACTAAATAATACATTTATATAAATAAATAATACATTTATAATAAATATAGGAATACGATGAAATAAAATGATACGACTGGCATAAAAACAAGTATAAATGACATTAAAATAAAACTCACCATTACATTGAATTAGTGGGAGCACTGAGCTTGTTTCTCAGAAACGAGCCGGTCCCATCTAGGCGTAATCGGAGACAATGACACCCGAAGTGGTTAAGGTTTGTCTTTTAATGCAGGATGCTTGGTCTCCATGTGCCGAAGCAGTTTTGAGGGCTTCACTGATTTATTGATTGATTGATTGATTGATTGATATCTTTATTTCGAACATCCAAAACAAAAAAGAAAAACAAAAAAACAAAAAACAAAACAAATAACACTCTAAAGTGCCACATAAGTCCATACAACAACAAAAATAAACCAACAAATAGAAGTAAATACATTAAATACATTAATTAATTAATAATAATAATACATAAGTAAATAAAAAAATAAAGAATGCTCGAAAAGGAGTAGGAGGAAGCATAGCTTTTTAGATTCCTACCCCTTTCTCACTTCATCCATTAAACCAACGATTCAACATACTATACTGTAATTCTACAATATAACACAAGTAGACAAACTTGCACACTTATTGTTCTGTTTCATTTTTACTTGTGTGTAGCCCTGTGGCACTCTTAGCCTTTGTACCCGCTAAACAACATATTTTTATACATTTTTTTAAACTGGTGGATATTTGGACTTTGCTTGAGTTCCTCACTTAGATTGTTCCATAGTTTGACCCCGGTTATAGTTATACAGAAACTTTTTAAGGTTGTTCTTATGTTTAAGATTTTGAAGTTGTGATTCCCTCTTAACTTATAACCTCCCTCCCGATGCCTCCTCATTGCCTCGTTAGCTAGCCTGTTGCCACATATTATGCAGTGTGGGCTTGGCGCGTCATAGTCTTTTAAATGCAGCTTTCCTTTTCTTAGAAGTCGTAGCCTCTTCTTCTTCCGTCTCCTCATTGGGCTTTTTTCCCTTTCCGAAGAAGCTTTCCAAACATCTCTGTTTCTTGCTCATTTTTGCTTGCTTCGCGGGCTCAACTGAGGTGACATGTCACGTGACCGAGACGAGCGTCTTGACCTGAACCGACGGATGTAATTGGGAGAGAATCGCCAATTTTTTTATATTTTTCAAAATAAATACTTACTCATTTTTGTTAGCTTTGCGGGCTCGACTGGGGAAACATGTCACGTGACCGGGACGAGCGTCTTGACCTGAATTAATTGATCGTCGATTAAAACTTTTTTTTTTTTTTTTCTGTGTGGCTTGGCGGCCCGGTACCAAGTGACCCACGGACCGGTACCGGTCCGCGGCCCGGTGGTTGGGGACCACTGGTTTGTAGCACTGTCTTGTTGATATTAAGTTGCGATAGAAACCGGTGGTAAGTTAGACTTCGAGGGCACTTCCTGTTTCCGGGAAAGAAGCGGGAAGGTGACGTGATGCAACAGCGCAATAGTTAACGGCCGACCTAGGATGCGTCATCGCGAAGCTACTAAGTCAAAACAGTAAAGTACCCGGTTGTTCACTGGCATGCCAAAATATGTGTTGTCACCAGTTCTACGGTGTGGCTGTGATGTCAACGAATTAAGATCACAGTAAACATCTGTAACAAAGAACTCTCGTCTCTTTAGTGAAGAAACTGGCACACTTGGGATTTGAGGCTTTCCCACCAAACGGTTTGCAAATAGGTTCATTTCTCGAGGCTTCATGTGCACCCCCCCTGCTGGTCAAAAGGAGTAATTTATTCCATTAATGAGAATTACATTCACCTTTATATTTTGCTTCATGTAGCCTGATCAAAATGAATAAAACTTCTCTCTGAATGTGCATTCACGTGTAACACTGAAGGAGGTGGACGTGTGTTTCAATATGTAAATAAATAACATCATTGTCTATTAAGAAACTAAAAGTTGATGGAACACATTTTGTTTTGAAGGGCTGTTGTGTTTTAACAAGGAAAGACTGATGTACTGATGTGCTTATGGATAAAGATGACTTGTACTTGTGATTGTGCTTGTGAACAGTAAAGATTCAAGAATTTTTATTTGCCATGTTTGAGCGTGTCAAACAAGGAATTTGACTTCGGTACATCACAGCCTCTGTTCAACATTTAGGTAACTAACAACACTCAGGACATGTGAAAAATGACAAATATTCTCCCAGGAGGGCAACGAAAAGCTCAAAACTCCAACTAGGGCAAATGAGAAACCTTGAGAAGAGACCACAGATGGGAGGGTCCCTCTTCCAGGATGACCAGGCTGCAATGGATGCAGAGAGGACACATAGTACAAATAGTGTAGACAATTCAAAAAAAGGTGTGGAGAGCGGGATGTTGTTGCACAGCAATGACTCTGAGACTCTAAGAGTGGTGTGAGTTCATCAGAGCAACAGCCTGGGGGAAGAAGCTGTCTCTGTGTCTGCTGGTTTGGGCGTACAGAGCTCTATAACGCCGTCTGGAGGGGAGTAGTTCAAACAGACTGCAACCTGGGTGAGAAGGGTCTGTAGAGATGTTACTTGCACGTTTCCTGGTCCTGGACAGGTACAAGTCTTGGATAGATGGGAGGTTGATTCCAATGATCTTTTCTGCAGTCCTGACTGTCTGTTGCAGTCTGTGCTTGTCTTGTTAGGAGGCCGATCCAAACCAGACAGTGATGGAGATGCAGAGGACAGACTGGATCATGGCAGTGTAGAAGGTCTTCCCGCAGCAGGTTGAACTTCTTGAGCTGTCTCGGGAAGTACAGCCTCTTCCGGACAGAGTCTATGTGGCCGGTCCATTTCAGGTCCCGAGAGATTGTGGTTCCCAGGAACTTGAAGGTGTCTGTGGAGAGAATAGTATTACTGCGGATAGTGAGGGGTGAAAATGGTGAAGGGTCTCGCCTGAAGTCCACTGTCATCTCCACAGTCTTGAGCGGGTTCAGCTCAAGGTGGTTTTGGCTGCGCGTGGACCAGCCGCTCCACCTCCTGTCTGTACGCAGTCTCGTCACCGTCCCGGATCAGTCCGATGAGAGTGGTGTCGTCCGCATACTTCAGGAGCTTCACAGGAGAGTCACCTGAGGAGAAATTGTTGGTGTAGAGAGAGAAGAGCAGTGGGGAGAGGACGCACCCCTGAGGGGAGCCAGTATTGATGGTCCGGGTGTCGGATGTGATGCTCCCCGGCCTCACACTGTTGGTCAGGAAGCTGGTGATCCACTGACAGGTGGAGGCAGGCACCGCGAGCTGGATGAGCTTCTGTTGGAGGATGTCAGGAGCGATGGTGTTGAACGCCGAGCTGAAGTCCACAAACAGGATCCTGGCGTACGTTCCTGGGGTGTGCAGGTGGTGCAGGACGTAGTGCAGTCCCATGTTGACCGCATCATCCACCGACCTGTTTGCCCAGTAGGCAAAGTGGAGGGGGTCAAGCATGGGGCCCGTGACATCCTTCAGGTGGTTCAACACTAACCTCTCCAAAGATTTCATGACCACAGATGTCAGAGCGACAGGTCTATAGTCATTCAAACCTGTGATGGCGGGCTTCTTGGCCACCGGAACGATGGTGGAGCTCTTGAAGCACGAGGGCACCTCACACAGCTCCAGGGAACGGTTGAAGATCCGTGCAAAGGTGGGTGCCAGCTCAGCACAGACTTTCAAGCAGGAAGGTGACACGCCGTCTGGGCCCGGTGCCTTCCTGATCTTTTGGCCTCTGCAAGAGAGAGAGTAGGTGACAACGGTGATGGAGGTGTGGACAGAGCGGTTGTGGGGGGTTGTGAGTATGTTGATTGTGCTGCAGGAGGTCCTGTAGTGTGGGAGGACCGATCAAACCTAGAGTAGAACCTGTTTAGCTGGTTTGCAAGCCTTGGGCTCTCCACAGGACAAGGGGTTTGTTTCTTGAAGCCCGTGATGCTCTGCAGGCCTTTCCACACTGTTGAGGGATCAGGATTGGCAGAGAGGTGTCTCTCCAGGCTCTCCCCGTAACACTTGCTGGCTTTCCTGACCTCTCGGTTCAGTGTGTTTCTGGTCTGCTTGAACAGGTCCCGGTCGCCGCTCCTGGAGGACTCCTCCTTGACTTTGCGCAGCCTCCTGAGGTTCGGTGTAAACCAAGGTTTGTCGTCGTTGTACGTGCAGAAGGTCTTGGTCTGCACACACAGATCCTCACAAAAACTGATGTATGATGTGACAGTGTCAGTGAGTTCATGCAGGTCTGAAGTTGCAGCTTCAAAAACTCCCCAATCGGTGCAGTCAAAGCAGGCTTGGAGGTCCTGCCTAGACTCCACTGTCCACTTCCTCACAGTCCTCACCACAGACTTAGAAGTCTTTAATTTCTGCCTGTAGGCCGGGATCAGATGAACTAGACAGTGGTCCGAGAGTCCTAAAGCTGCACGAGCCACAGTGGTGTGCATCCTTAATTACGGTGTAGCAGTGGTCCAGTGTCTGTGCCCCTCTGGTGGGACACGTTATGTGCTGTCTGTACTTGGGGAGTTCGTGTGCGAGGTTCGCCCTGTTAAAATCACCCAGAACAATGATTAGTGAATTTGGTAGAGGTTTCTCCATGTCTGTCACCTGGTCAGCCAGCATCTGCGTGGCTTCACTCGCACGTGCGTGTGGTGGAATGTAAAGAGCCGCCATGACGATCGAGGAGAACTCCCGTGGTGAATAGAACGGCCGGCAGTTTATGAAAACTGTGTTGGGAAAAAGATACTTTTTATCATTGGATTCTATGTATCTACTTATGTGTGCAAGATCTTCCACAGTATGTGACAATTTGACCTCGTGATAATGACTTGGGAGCATATGGCTGGCTAAGGAGCACATGACTGGAGTCATGAGTCGCGCTATACAATAAACTCCTTAGTTAGCTATTCATGAACAGATCATGAGTTTGTTATGAGATGGTTGAAGCAGACAAACGTCTTATTTAATCCAAAGTCACGAGTACGCCACAGATGTATGCATCCCAGGGGCACTAAGACTACGTCTTTGTTAAGCTAAAGTCATGAGATGACCATACTGCTCTTTCCATAATAGCATCCCTGTTGTTCTGTGGTCATGAGATGTAATTATGAGATGTCCTTCCTGTTTAAGAAACTATGCATTCATGTAGACTTCCCCCATTGTTGTTCCTCAATAAAAGACACAAACAAACTGGAGGAAGGGCGTGAATCTCAGCCACACTTGCTGTGTGTCTGGTTTACGCCCTTCTGCAGAAGTCGCTTGCCATCGAAGACATCTCCTGCCTCTGTGAGATTCTTTTCAGATAAATGTTGTGAACCCAACAAAGTGTTTCTAGGAGAGGGCTGCAAGACTCTTTCAACACCGTGACATCAGTACACCAACGTTCATTAATACAGAAACAGATACCACCTCCCTTTGATTTTCCGGTGAGCTCCGCGCTGCGATCTACACGCATTAGCCGAAACCCAGCTAACTCCACGGCGTGGTGGGGGGTGCGTCCGTCAAGCCACGTTTCAACGAAGCACAGCGCGGCGGATCTGCTCAAGTCCGTGTTCTTTGAAGTGAGGAGCAGGAGTGCTTGTGCAATTGAGGGGGGCGGTTATTGGTTTTTGTTCAAAAACAATATTTCTTTGCCAAATTACAATAGACTGACATGTGCCCATTCAAATAGGTACCACGAGAAATTAAACTGCATTGATAAACGAGGGCTTAAATGTGATTGTCTGTCTGCACTCGGCATTATTTCTCTGTTTATGTGAACATGTTCACATATACGTGTATGTCGGTATGAATTATGTGAACGTATGACTGTTGCACAGAGTATGATATAGGCGGCTATCCGTTATTGATATTTTCACAGAGAAAGAATGCTCCGCTTTCGCAGAACATCAAAAAAAAT
Source organism: Syngnathus acus (assembly GCF_901709675.1). Taxonomy (NCBI): domain Eukaryota; kingdom Metazoa; phylum Chordata; class Actinopteri; order Syngnathiformes; family Syngnathidae; genus Syngnathus; species Syngnathus acus. Next base: position 86,523 of record NW_023590235.1, read on the forward strand.
TCAGATAGACTCTTATTGTTCCTCCCCACGGAAATCTTTAGTAAAAGGCGAAAGATTTATTCGATCTGAAGAGAAACGAGTGATCTGAAAATCTGAGTCAAAACGGGCCACCCCACAGCTGGTCTCACCAAATTCACAGGCGGTCTCACACTCAAATTGCAGCAACCATTCCTTCTAATACAAAAAATAGACGTTCCTAGATTTACTATACTTAGAAGGACTCAACCTAAATAGAAGGTTTAAACGAGTATTTTGTGTTCAGTAATGTCTTTTTTACTTCAAACCTTGTTGGCGCACAGGATTGTAGGTACCTGATCGAACACTGACGGCGCTCGTTCTTTCAAACTGCGTCACCTATCGATTGAGCGTCTATTTTGAGTATTGAAGGTAAAAACGGTTGTATGTCTTGGTACGTGTACTTTTGGTATGAGAGAACGGGAAATGATCCTATCTCTGTGTTTTATTTGAAAATGTGTAATTTCATTATTTTATTCAACACAAATCGGGAAACAAAATTCGATCGTAAAGGGAAATGTGCTTTCGGCAGTTTCCAAACATTTTATTAATGCTGCGTTTGTCATGTCTCGTCCCCAGTTTTGCCATGTGTCCCTGATCATGTCCAAAGTTTCTGTCAGTGTGTCTGTGTGCTCGCCCCTCCCCTCCTGTGTGCCCATGATCAGTGTGATCATTCTCACCTGCCTCTTGTTGCCTGTCGCGTATTTAAGTCCTGTCTGTGTGTTACTCCCTGTCGGAGCATTGATGAAGTTTACTGTCATGAGGTTTGTTCGGTTCCTGTCTTTTGTCTCACGTCTCTGTTCGGTTCCTGTTGTTGGTTTTGTTAATCAGTTATGTCAGTGTACCGAGTCTGTTAGTTTGAGTTCCGTCAATAAACCCTGGTCCAAGCTGCACTTGGTCGCCCTGCTCCATTTCCACCCCGAATTCGTGACAGCGTTAGACTTATATATAATCACATCAATATAATCTCCAGTAGTGGCTGCACTTATGTGTTCACATGATGAGTAGAAAGGAAATGTGCAAGCAACTGCACAAAGTTGTTTTCTCCGAAGTGTTGTGCAAACAGGATATATCATCGGTCAGGCGAGAGCGAGGCGAACGTGCAGCTGGCGAGAACATCTCGAGATCGGTGAGGAATGAGAACAACATCCCGTCCTTGTGGTCGGAAAAACCCAACCGCCAGACAGCTGCACTCACTGATAACACCCAGTGGGGAGGAGACGGCCATCGACCAATCAACTCACAATGTTTTGCATGTTTAATTATTCATATTGTGTTTCTTTATAACTGGGCAACCCGGAAGAATGTGTTGTCTCTTGATGGTCACAAGAACACACACGTTTTAGTGTGAGGGACCCGGGACCCAGGCGCCTGTATTAGCTTGCTTTGTCAGGAATAAACAATTGGTAAATTCGGTCTGATTGATCTACTGGTCTTCTCTTTGACAGAACGAACTCGCAAAATTGTTAGGTGCGCCAGTGTGTGGATTAGGACATAGCAACTCATGTGTTAAGTGTTGATCGCAATTTGGAGTCAGATCAATAACTAAAATCCGTATCCTAACAATTTCTTGGTGACCCCGACGTGATGTCAAGAGAAGGGTAATTGACAAACTCGTGGTCTGCACCCAGGGCACCGGACAGTTGTCAGGGACACTGCCTCCCGGTCGGCGAACCGTCGTGATAAGGATAAGCGCTGTCACACAACGTTGAGCTGTTACGACGTCTCCTCAACCCTGAGTACTCACCACTGATAAGGTAAGCAGAATACCTGCTACTAGAAGTCGAAATTCTGAAAATTGAAAGAGGAAATTTAAGAGGAGACTGTCGTTCAGATCAAATAAGGTGTGCAAGAAGCTAAGATACATACGGTGGATAAGTTTGGAACTTACGTGTGTAACGTGTACGGTAAAGTCAGGGACTTACGCGTACTAAGGATAGGTCAGGGACCTAGTGCTTCGTCGTGGCGGACAAGTTTTGCGGTGACGACCGTATTCAAATAGCTGGGGTGTTTTTGAGGTCCCCGAGGAGAAGTGAGGCCTCCTCAAAAAGTATCCGGTGGTAACAGTTCTTCCTGTGAGAGACCAGACCGCTAAAATATCCAAAATGAGCAACCAAATTGGGGGGAATGTGTGTGAGAGGAATGAATGGAGTGAGATTGAAGGAATGTATGCTGATGTGGAAGCACAAATCGTGAGTGGCATTGACCGAAAGAAAGTGGCAAAGAAGCTACATGAGAGATGGATTCGAATCCCTTTGTCTGTGTGTTCTGTGTTCGTGCGTAATCTCTGTAAAGTTTGTGTCAGTCTGTCGTCGTTCGTCTGAGCTCTGTGTGCGCGCTTTGTGTATTGGCGTGTGTGCGGATACGTGTGTGTATGTGCGGTTGTGTGCGCGCTCGGTGTGTGTGCGTTTATGTGCACACCCCGTGTGGGTGCGGCCGTGTGAGGAGGAAGACGCCACATATCAGAGAATGTTCAAGAAAGGAGGGGGATCGGTGGGCTCCAAGGCGTGGAATGGCGCTATACCGGCGGGGGTGGGGGCCAGCGGGACGCGCGGGCCTGGCCAGATCGTGGCGTCAACATTGATACGCTGACCCCCTACCCCCCCCCCCCGTCCAGGGCCGCTGTGCCGAGGAGTCCGCAAAGGCGGGGCTGGGTCCCCCCGGGAGAGGTCAATGTCGAGGAGAACTGAGGCAAGACGAGGGGAGATCAAATGTTGATGAGCAAAGGGTGCATGACCAACAGCGAACGTGCTTGATTGAAACTGAAACATCACTGGTACTAATGTTTAACAGTTTGCAAATAGGCGAGAGAGGGGCATGCTTGCAATACTCATTAAAATACTAATGTATGTGTACCTGTGGGTCTTAGGAAAACAGTTGGGCCGTGGCAGCAGTGATTTATGCCAGGACGCTACACATTCGGCCCGAGACAGATAGAAAGAGGGAGTGAGAGAAGGAAGGGGGGCTAACTCGTAAATAAAAAGTCAAAGTCAAAGTCTGCTTTATTGTCAATCTCTTCACATGCCAAGACACACAAAGAAATCGAAATTACGTTACCACTATCCCACGGTGACAAGACATAGTACACGACATACATACAAGCAAACAACACAAAATAAAAACAAGAAGGCACAAACAATGAATAATAAGAGTGATGAATAAATAATAAATAAACAAATAAGACAATAAATAAGAGGAGCAAAACGGAGCAAGTGTGCATACAGCAGACAGTCAGAATAAAGCGCAAAAGTACAGGACGCTACCCAGAAGGGGGGAGAGAGTTCAGGATCCTAACAGCCTGGAGTATGAAGCTGTTGGTGAGTCTGGTGGTGCGGGAGCGCAGGCTCCTGTACCTCTTCCCAGAGGGCAGAAGATCGAACAAAGAGTGAGCGGGGTGACTCACATCACTCACAATCGTGGTCGCCTTGCGGGTGAGACGGGAGGCGTAAATGTCCTTCAAGGAGGGGAGTGAAGCACCAATAATCTTACCAGCCGTGATCACTATGCGCTGGAGGGCCTTCATGTTGTAGTCAGTGCAGCTACCACCCCAAACAGCAATACAACTGGAGAGGACGCTCCCAATGGTGCCACGGTAAAATGTAGTCATGACGGCCGGAGGAGCACACGCTCGCCTGAGTTTCTGCAGGAAGTACAGGCGGCGCTGGGCCTTCTTCGCCAGTGATGCGGTGTTGGTGGACCAGGAGAGATCCTCACTGATGTGCACCCCCAGGAACCTGGTGCTGCTCACTCTCTCCACCACAGCACCGTCGTTGGTCAGCGGCAGGTGTTGGGTGTGACCCTTCCGGAAGTCAACAACAATCTCCTTGGTCTTGTTGACGTTCAGCAGGAGGTTGTTGTCCTTGCACCACGTGGTCAGAAGGTCAACCTCCAACCTGTATTGAGTCTCGTCGCCCTTGGTGATGAGACCCACCAGAGTCGTGTCGTCAGCAAATTTCACCATGCGGTTGGTGCTGTAGGTTGCAGCGCAGTCATGCGTCAGCAGGGTGAAGAGCAGCGGACTGAGCACGCAGCCTTGGGGGGCCCCCGTGCTCAGCGTGATGCTGGCGGAGATCTTGTCGCCAACACGTACCACCTGAGGTCTCTGACTGAGGAAGTCTAGTAGCCAGTTGCAGAGGTAGGTACTGAGGCCCAGCTTGGCGAGTTTGCAGATGAGTCGTTGTGGCACAATGGTGTTGAAGGCAGAACTGAAGTCCAGAAACAGCAATCTCACATATGAGTCCCTACTCTCCAGGTGGGTGAGGGCCGAGTGGAGGGCAGAGCAGATGGCATCCTCAGAGGACCGTTTGGCTCGGTACGCAAACTGGAAGGGGTCTATGGTGGGGGGTAGAATGGATCTGCTCCATGACAAGCCGCTCAAAGCACTTCATGATGATGGGCGTCAGTGCCACGGGGCGGTAGTCATTGAAGCAGGACGGGGCAGGTTTCTTCGGCACAGGTACGATGGTGGCAGCCTTGAAACACGAAGGGACGACGGCTTGCTGCAGGGAAATGTTGAAGATGTCCGTGAAGACACCCGTCAGCTCCCCAGCGCAGTCCTTCAGCGCTCGACCCGGGATGTTGTCAGGGCCCGCCGCCTTACGAGTGTTGATAGCGCTATCAGCAGAGAGGCACAGGGGTTGCTCTTGTGGAGGAGGAGGGGCCTTCAGCGGGCAAGTGCTGTCCTGAGCGTCGAAGCGAGCAAAGAAGCGATTGAGATCGTTGAGCAGACGGATGTCGCCCCCACAGCTAATAAATAAATAATGAGGAAATATTGGGAGTAATCTGTTGGTCCTGTCTTTAAGACCCTTTAAATGGTTTCCTGGTGTAGATAGGTTAGCAACACGAGAGATTTAGAGGTTCAAAAGAAAGACAATTAAAAGAAAATAACATTTTTGATTTGGACAATTGCAGGCTAACAGGAGAATGTGGGAAAAGCAGAGAAGGTAGAGAAAACGGTGAAAATAGACGGCAAGGAATGAATACAAGGGCATTTACACATCTTTGCACGATGTGACACACCCGAGTGCCCCCACACTCGGAGTGACCAATGTTGAACCGCCGCCGTACGGCGACCCCGGAGTGATGGCTCCGGTGGTGACGTTGGGTGGCCGGCTGGTAATGGATGACGAGGGCGGAGGCGACAGGGCGGATCAGAGTATTGTGCAGCTGATTGAACAAGCAGTAAATAAAGAGAGGCGACGGGCCCGGGAGGGGGATGCATCCCGCGTAGTCACATCCACCCCCGGCCCGAGCCCTCAGCCGTCCAACGTGACAAAAGGAGAAAGCTGGCATAGACTTAGTGCCGAGAACGTGGCGAAAGTTGATCAAGCCGATGAGCAGCGTAGACAGGAAGCGCAGATGTTAAAATGGGCAATGGAGAAAGTGAGACTAGAAGACGCGAAGAGCGAGCGGAGACAGGAAGAGCATCCACAGTGGGACAGCAGCGAGGGTGAGGAAGAAGATGATGTTGTGATGCAACAGAGAAAAATGTTAGAATACGTGAATCAGGACAGTAGAATGAAGCACAGGCAGGGAGAAAGAGAGACACGGAAAGAATACAATTTGCGGAGTGGTCAGGGACAGATGACGCAGGCCGAGGTGCAGAAAAATGAATTGATGTGTCCGCTGGTGACCACATCGGGCGGTCAGCACTACGAGCCCATGGTGCTCCGCGATGTGACCGCGATGATGGAAAAGACTTCACAGAGGAGGTAAGGTGTGGCTGAACATATTTTTGGCTCTGATGAGTGGGCAGAGATTCAAGATTCAAGAGTTTTTATTCGCCATGTTTGAGCGTGCCAAACAAGGAATTTGACTTTGGTAAAACACACCCTCTGTTCAACATATAGGTGACTAACAACACTCAGGACATGTGAATAATGGCAAAAACAGTGTAGACAAATTCAAAAGGTGTGAAGAGCAGGATGTTATTGCACAGTAATGCCTCTGAGACTCTATGAGTGGTGTGAGTTCATCAGAGCAACAGCCTGGGGGAAGAAGCTGTCTCGGTGTCTGCTGGTTTTGGCGTACCGAGCTCTATAACGCCGTCCGGAGGGGAGTAGTTCAAACAGACTGCAACCTGGGTGAGAAGGGTCTGTAGAGATGTTCCTTGCACGTTTCCTGGTCCTGGACAGGTACAAGTCTTGGATAGATGGGAGGTTGATTCCAATGATCTTTTCTGCAGTCCTGATTGTCCGTTGCAGTCTGTGCTTGTCTTGTTTGGAGGCTGATCCAAACCAGACAGTGATGGAGGTGCAGAGGACAGACTGGATGATGGCAGTGTAGAAGGTCTTCAGAAGCTCTCGCGGCAGGTTGAACTTCTTGAGCTGTCTCAGCAAGTACAGCCTCTGCTGGGCCTTCTTCCGGACAGAGTCTATGTGGCCGGTCCATTTCAGGTCCCGAGAGATTGTGGTTCCCAGGAACTTGAAGGTGTCTGTGGAGAGAATAGTATTACTGCGGATAGTGAGGGGTAAAAGTGGTGAAGGGTCTCGCCTGAAATCCACTGTCATCTCCACGGTCTTGAGCGGGTTCAGCTCCAGATGGTTTTGGTTGCACCAGTGGACCAGCCGCTCCACCTCCTGTCTGTACGCAGTCTCATCACCGTCCTGGATCAGTCCGATGAGAGTGGTGTCGTCTGCATACTTCAGGAGCTTCACAGGAGAGTCATCTGAGGAGAAATCATTGGTGTAGAGAGAGAAGAGCAGTGGGGAGAGGACGCACCCCTGAGGGGCTCCAGTATTGGTGGTCCGGGTGTCAGATGTGATGCCCCCCAGCCTCACACGCTGTCTCCTGTTGGTCACGAAGCTGGTGATCCACTGACAGGTGGGGGCAGGCACCGCAAGCTGGATGAGCTTCTGTTGGAGGATGTCAGGAGCAATGGTGTTGAACGCCGAGCTGAAGTCCACGAACAGGATCCTGGCGTACGTTCCTGGGGTGTCCAGGTGGTGCAGGATGTAGTGCAGTCCCATGTTGACCGCATCATCCACTGACCTGTTTGCCCGGTAGGCAAACTGGAGGGGGTCAAGCAGGGGGCCCGTGACCTCCTTCAGGTGGTTCAGCACTAACCTCTCGAAAGATTTCATGACCACAGATGTCAGTGCGACGGGTCTATAGTCATTCAAACCTGTGATGGCGGGCTTCTTGGCCACTGGAACGATGGTGGAGCTCTTGAAGCACGAGGGCACCTCACACAGCTCCAGAGAACGGTTGAAGATCCGTGCAAAGGTGGGCGCCAGCTGTTCAGCGCAGACTTTCAAGCAGGAAGGTGACACGCCGTCTGGGCCCGGTGCCTTCCTGGTCTTTTGTCTGCGGAACATCTGGCGCACTTCCTCCTCGCGGACCTGGAGTGCGGGCGCGGCCTCTGCAAGAGAGAGAGTGGGTGACAACGATGATAGAGGTGTGGACAGAGCAGTTGTGGGGAGAGGTGAGTATGTAGATTGTGCTGCAGGAAGTCCCGTTGTGTGGGAGGACCGATCAAACCTGCAGTAGAACTTATTCAGCTGGTTAGCAAGCCTTGGGCTCTCCACAGGACGGGGGGTTCGTTTCTTGTAGCCCGTGATGCTCTGCAGACCTTTCCACACTGTTGAGGGATCAGGATTGGCAGAGAGGTGTCTCTTCAGGTTCTCCCCGTAACACCTCTTGGCTTTCCTGACCTCTCGGTTCAGTGTGTTTCTGGTCTGCCTGAACAGGTCGCCGCTCCTGTAGGCCTCCTCCTTGACTTTGCGCAGCCTCCTGAGGTTCGGTGTAAACCAAGGTTTGGCGTTGTTGTACGTGCAGAAGGTCTTAGTCTGCACACACAGATCCTCACAAAAACTGATGTATGATGTGACAGTGTCAGTGAGTTCATGCAAGTCTGAAGTTGCAGCTTCGAAAGCTCCCCAATCGGTGCAGTCAAAGCAGGCTTGGAGGTCCTGCCTTGACTCCACTGTCCACTTCCTCACAGTCCTCACCACAGGCTTAGAAGTTTTTAGTTTCTGCCTGTAGGCCGGGATCAGATGAACTAGACAGTGGTCCGAGAGTCCTAAAGCTGCACGAGCCGCAGAGTGGTATGCATCCTTGATCACGGTGTAGCAGTGGTCCAGAGTCTGTGCCCCTCTGGTGGGACACGTTACGTGCTGTCTGTATCTGGGGAGTTCGTGTGCGAGGTTCGCCCTGTTAAGATCACCCAGAACAATGATTAGTGAGTTTGGTAGAAGTTTCTCCATGTCTGCTACCTGGTCAAGCCAGCATCTGCGTGGCTTCACTCGCACGTGCGTGTGGTGGGATGTAAACAGCCGCCATGACGATCGAGGAGAACTCCCGTGGTGAATAGAACGGCCGGCAGTTTATGAAAAGTGTTTCTAGGAGAGGGCTGCAAAACTCTTTCAACACCGTGACATCAGTACACCAACGTTCATTAATGTAGAAACAGAGACCACCTCCCTTTGATTTTCCGGAGAGCTCCGCGCTGCGATCTGCTCGCGTTAGCCTGAAGCCCGCTAGCTCAACGGCGTGGTGGGGCGTTCGTTCGCTGAGCCACGTTTCCACAAAGCACAGCGCGGCGGATCTGCTGAAGTCCGTGTTCCTTGAAGTGAGGAGCAGCAGTTCGTCCATCTTGTTCGCCAGGGAGCGGACATTCGCCAGATGAATTGACGGTAGGGCAGAACGGAACCCTCTCTGCCTCAGCCTTACGAGTGCTCCCGCTCGTTTTCCGCGCCGCCGTCGTCGTGCTAGCTTGTACAGCACCGCCGCTCCGGCTAGAATCTCCGACAAACAGTCTGAATCGAAGAGAACAGGAGAGAAAATACCAGAAGAAGACTGTCCGATGTTTAACAGCGCTTCTCGAGTAAAGGTGATCCGGGATGGACAGCAGAGGACACAGAAAACACACAAAATAAGACAAATAAACAGAGAGCGACTCACCGTGGCTGCCATCCGCGGCGCCATCATGACGTTTTTTTCAGAGCTGTACTCTCGGTGACATGCGCCAGATGTTGGCAGGAGCGTGCTCCCTGGTGCAGATGCAGGCAATTGAGGAAGCAGCAGGCACAGCGAGACTGGGGAGGGAGGTGCCCTTGCCACAAGTAGCAGCGCCCCTGTTTGAAAACATTAAATCGACTTTCCCACAACCCACCGATTTGGCCCGATTTATGATGCGAAAATGTCACCAGCACAACATTATGTAACGTGTGGGGAGTTGGATTGAAACCACAGTTCGCCTTCCGGCTCTCTCGCCCGAGGCAGAGGTGCTCTTCTGGACGGTGCTGGTGGGTGGGCTGCCGCCAGATGTGAAGAAGCAGCTAATGTCAGACCCTGACATTCTGGTTTGTGCCGAAGCACGATTTAAACGTCATCTTTTGCATCACTGCAGAACGTTCACTGAGTCACATGCTAAAGTTGAGAACGAGACAGATGTTTTATCAAAACAGTTGTTGAAATTACAATTGGCAAAAATGCATGGTGAAGCTAAACAGTCCAAATCACAGAAAAAGGAAATGCAGATGACACAGGCTCCTCAGGTGGTGGGGCGCGGAAGGAGCCAGTTCCGGGGCGGATACAGAGGCCGGGGAGGGAGTGCACCCGCCTACCCGGGTAGGGCGACATAAAAAACCCTACCCGCCCAACGCATGCTTCATCTGCGGCGAAACCGATCACTGGGCAAGAGGATGCCCACAATATCGGCCGCGTGGAGCCGCCCGCCCAGCCGGAGGCCCGCCACACCAACAGCTCCATCTGGTGGACGACCCTGGCAACAGCCACAAACACACGGAGGTCAGTACTACCAACATGATGATCTCTGGAGTGGACAATTTGAATAGGGCCGCCCGGGGAGCCAGGTAAACAGCGGCCCGGCGGAGCCAATGCTTCATGTGACAGTGGAGGGGACACCTGTGCAGATGCTGGTGGACACAGGAGCAACTTATTCATTAATAAACACTGCCTTAGCCGTATCCTCACTGTCAAATAAAACAACAACTTTAGTCGGCTTCTCGGGACAACCACGAACTGTGCCTTTTACCAAGCCACTTGAGATGGTGATCACCCGGACGGGGTGTAGACTGTGGCACAAATACATTCATTCCACAGACACTCCAATCAATTTGGTGGGAAGGGATTTGCTGTCTGCCGTTGAGGCCAGAATCTTGTGTGGGCCAGAAGGGGTGATTATTCAATTTCCAGATGGCGTCAGCATCCCGTGCTCACAGCAGCTACAACAACATGGCCAGTGGCTGATGGCGCCCCTACCAGCAGAAGCAGAAACTGCAACCACTTACTGGGCCAGGCTGGAGCCAGAGACCCCTGCTGGTGGCGGTGTGTTCTCAACCTACCTGCTGTGGAAACCCTGGATCTGCTCACTGGCGCCATACCACCCACCTGTTGATCCTTTGCATTGCACTCTATATTATGACCGAAAATGTGATGATGTATATCGGGATTTGTTTGAAGAAATTGAAGGGCGCATGTGGGATTTAACTTCATCAAGCATTTTAATTGGCAAAGAGGGAGTCGCAGCAACAACTGAATTGACATCTGAACAAATGCAGTGGTTCAAAATGACAGAAAAAGGGGCACCACAAATTTCGCTGGCTCTTGCCCCGGGACACGAGGCCAGACAATTGGGCTCAATGGTCAAGCGATTGTTGCGACAGACCGATTGGCGGAAAACTCACATTCCTAATTTATACTGGTCCGAGTCTCAGAACGCTTACCAAATTAAACAACCCATGACAGACACAGGATTGCTGGAGATGAGGTTGGTATCTCGCACACACGGCAGGGAATTAACTGATCATGAGGACGCTGAAGTAATGCTTGTGGCCTTGCCCGACACCCTGTGGTCCCAGGGTCCATTTGATGTCGGGTTTTGTCACTCGGTGGCCCCTATTGATCTCCAAATGGATGAGACGCAGCCTATCAAACGGCCTCAATATCGTTGGCCGAAAGAGGCGGACCAAGGCTTGGAAGACACTCTGTGCGGCCTCTGGGACGCATGGGTGTTGGAAGTATCGTGTTCAGAATGGAACACCCCGTTGAGGCCAGTCTCGCAACTCCGTCCGGCCCCAGAGTTTGTTCCGACAGGATGAAGGTGTCCCTGTTTGGCCGGGTCCGTGACACGGCCAAGAGAGGGAGGTCAGGTGGAGTAGGAGTAGCAGAACGGAGGAAGAAAGAGGAGGGCCCGAAGGGGTTTTCGGAATTGCTATTAGTAGGAGTATTAACCATAAGCTGTGTTTTTGTGTGGACATTGATGACAATTGATGAGACCATCCAGCTGAAAACGTCCCGGATTCAAATTTCACGACATCGCTGCGGAGAGAGAGTGGTTTGTGAAGCTGAGGTAAATACAACAGAAGAATTATCATGAGAAGAGCGGTGGGTCTTGAGACAGAAATGCGACAATGCCAATTGGCAAAGGTGTTGTGAAAGTCCCAGGCCACAGGTAATTGTAGCATGTATGATGATGTGTTCCCAGTCGTAGGGAAGGAAAAAAGCAAACCCATTTTTGACAATCAAGTCACAAAGCAAAATTTGTCATGTTTGGTCCTCAATGGAACGGGTACAAGCATCGGCCAAGTTGACCAAACATGGTGTCAGGTGAATTTGAAACTAAACACGACACATCCTCTCTCTCGCGCCGATGTGTGGTTGTGGTGATAATAAATTGTACGACCGCCTCCCGGCAAGCGCCTCGGGGGTGTGTGCGCTTGTCTCACTGATTATGCCTGTGTTAGTTGTCCCCGTTGATTTCCAGAGCATCAACTGGAACGCGGAGCTCCCGTTGACAGGGCTATTGCGACGGGCACGGCGCGACCTACCGTCACCATGGCTGAGCGAAAACGACCCAACATATATAGACGCCATCGGTGTGCCTAGGGGTGTCCCAGATAAGTACAAACCCGCCAATCAGGTATCCTCGGGATTCGAAAGCATTTTGAGATGGGTCATCCCGAACAAAAATGTGGACCGAATCAATTATGTCCACTATAATGTACAGAGATTGGGAAATTATACCGCTCAATCATTTGCGGCGGTCCATGAGCAACTTGCGGCTACTTCGCTCATGGCCTTTCAGAATCGTATCGCATTGGACATGTTATTAGCGTGTGCGGCATGTTCGGCGAATCTTGTTGCACTTTCGTTCCAAACAATAGATTGCCCCATTTCAGTACTGTTTTAGAAACCTTTACAGATGGTTAAAATCCACATAATAGTTATACGCGCATGTGTTCCGTGAGCGTTCCCCTTTCTGCCCCCTCCCTTTCTTTCTCCCGCCAAGCAGTCCATCGTGCCCCAACACAGGGCATGTTCCTCGTTAGTATTGTGGATAGTATCTCTACTTGTCGCGTGAAAGACCAGGGTTCAGTTATCAACCCAAGTGCGTTAACTTGTGTTTGCAGCAGAGTTATTATATAGCTGCATTGGTTGTGCGTGCGTTTGAACTTAAGTGAGTGACCTGTAAGTTTTTCAAAATAAACTCAAACTTTTATCTGTAGCCAACTTCTACTAAATCAGTGGTCCCCAACCTGTTTTGCACCACGGACCGGTTACGTGTCAGAAATATTTTCGTGGACCGGCCTTTATATAAATAAATAATACATTTATATACCGTATTTTTCGGAATATAAGTCGCGTTCTTTTTTCATACTTTGGGTGGGGGGGGCGACTTATACTCAGGAGCGACTTATATGTGAATTTTCTCACAAATTTATACTTGATCATGAACACTTTACTTACTTACTAGTATAGTTGATTCCTTCACACGTAATTTTCATTTCAAACCGCATGAGGGCGCACTATGGCTGTGGAATAATTGGAGCCTCACTGACAATGAGTTCCATTCACTGACTTCCAAAGTCGGGAGATTTAGTGATTTGGAGTGACACAGATTATTCGATAAACTTATTATTTATGTTATAGTTATTTGATATGTAGTTTATTTAGAGTAGCAACGTGAATGTTGTTAGACTTCAGTAGTTTCCAATTTTGTAGGGAGGCCGTGAAGGCAGCAGGGGAAGGGGTGTGGGGGCGGAACGAGCGATCCTGGGCGCTTGCGTGTGTTGGCTCACATGTTGAGCTCTTGATTTGTGAAATAAAGAGCCGGCCTGTTACCAAACCCACGTCTTGCTTGGTACTTCGGTAACGCTACAATATAGTTATATACGTAGATCTGTGGAATAATTGGAGCCGCCAACTGACAACGAGGCTGACATCAGCGCCGCACGTAGGTCCGGAATCGACAGCTGTTTATTTTTGGGGGTTTTTGACACGGGATGAATATTCCGGTGGATTTAATGATTTGGAGTGACACGGATGGTTTGTTAAAATTGTTGTTTATATTACATTAATTTAATATCTCTAGTCTGACGTCTGTGGCACACGTAGTCTTTCCGGCGTCAGCTTTTTTTTTTTTTGTCGTTTTTTTTTTCTCAAGTGACACGGAAGACGAAGATTCTGATGGATTTATTGATTTGGAGTGACACGGATGGTTCGATAAATTTGTTGTTTATATTATTGTCATTTCATACATAGTTTATATATTGTTATATGGGCCTGTAGAAAATTTTTAACTGTAACGCGCCGCTGATGTCGGGCTTGTATACATGAAGGAGAACCAACTCGATCGATGGCTTTAATGATTTGGAGTGACACAGATAGTTTGATAAAGGTGTTATTTATGTTATAGTTATTTGAATAACTGTTATTGTTACATCAGGAGGCGGCTCGGTGACGCACTGGGTAGCACGTCCGCCTCACAGTTAGGAGGGTGCGGGTTCGATTCCACCTCCGGCCCTCCCTGTGCGGAGTTTGCATGTTCTCCCCGAGCCCGCGTGGGTTTTCTCCGGGCACTCCGGTTTCCTCCCACATCCCAA